>NC_137223.1:3117500-3357500 GCF_949987685.1 Ammodytes marinus | reverse complement strand
ATTATTCGCGTATACGACTGAGGGATGTTTTATTTTGAAATAAACACACCGGGTAAACGTGTAACTAGAGTGAATGCTGCTGGTATGACTGTCAACAGAGTATTTCTCTATCAGTTAAAGCACAGAGACGCGAGAGAGACGCGCTGCTCTCAGAAAAAAATAGGCGAGCCTCCTGAGGTGAAGGGGAGCGTCGCTGCAGACGTGCCTCCGACGCGCCTCAGCAGTGCGTCTGAGGTTGGATGTGTGCTCGCTCTACGTTGATTTCACAGTCTGTGACCAAAAGTCAGACGCAGACGCGAGGTAGACGCGCAGTAGAGGTAGGATGTGTGTGGGGCGCGTAAGCCTTATGTAAGAACCACACAAACAAACCCATCAGTGACCTGTATGAGCGATTGAACACCAGTTTCCTTCTGTTTTTCTCTTCGACACTAAAAGCATTCCTGTCTGTCCCATGTACAGAAATCAAACGGCACTGGCTTCAGATTTACAGTCCCTGTGAGTGGATTAAAAAAAGAAATCTGTTGGGCATATCATGGTCACAGCTTGGCCACTTTACGGAGAGGATTGGATTGTGTGATTTTACGGGCAGATGGAGCAGGTTTGCCGTGCAGCGTCTGTTACCACGGTGATCTAGCCAGGTAAAAAGAGAGCCACCTTTAGTGATACTGAAAACTCCGGCTTTAGACTCAACAGACTAATCTTTCTTCGTAGTACGTGTGTACGTTTGTGTGTGTGTGTGTGTGTGTGTGTGTGTGTGAGTGTGGGCTCACCAAGAGAAACACTTTGCTGTCTGGTTTGACTTTATGCTTCTCCATGTATTTTATTAAGCTGCTGTTTGCATACCTGTCAGGTGAGAAACAAACACAACCATACACTTGAGAAATATTTTTTTTAAAAGCAGTTTGACAGTTTTTTTATATTGAGCTGGGCTGCCTGAGAGGTGTTGGGCCCAGCATCACTCACGTTGTCCTCCTGAAGTCTTTCTGAAGTGTTTGGTACTCTGGCATCTTCCGTATGTCTTCCCAGTCCTTGTCTGGGGGAAATGACATGAGCACACAACCAAGCTCATAGTATTTAAATGCATTTGACAACTTTACAAAGCATATTTTTGAGACTTGTTTTTTCATTTGTTTGAACATTTCTAACAGAAACACCTGGTTTATTTTTGGTTTTAAAGAAAAGAAAAAATGGTTGACATTATTTCAAACATAATTTGTCAACACATACCAAACATTCCAAACATATTTTGTCAACACATTGTAGCCAGCCTGTCTAGTGTTAAGCCCAACTCGGCCCCGGGGCCGGATGGCCTGAGAGGGAGAGTTTTAAAAGAAAATGTTTATGAACTTAAAGGTATTGTGCTGGAGTTATTTCAGTGCTTGCTTAATTCTTTAACAATGCCCAAATTATGGAAAATGTCTCATATTGTGCCTATCCCTAAAAAACCTGGAACTACTGAATTAAAAGATTACAGGCCCATTGCACTTACTTCTATCTTAGGAAAATGTTTTGAGAGAGTTATAAGCAGACAAATCACAGCATCGGTTTCTAACAGCTTAGATCATCTTCAGTTTGCTTACAAAAGCCATAGGGGAACCGATGACGCAACCATCAGTATGGTCCACACTCTCTCAAAGCACCTTCAAGCCCCCTCCCACTTTGCTAGGGCCTTGTTTATCGATTTTACTTCCGCCTTTAACAGCATGCAGATTCACATCTTGCTGCAAAGACTTATCGAGATAGGAGTAAACGGTGGTATTATCCACCTTGTTAGGGACTTCCTCTCTGACCGTCCTCAACAGGTTCTGGTTAATAATACTCGGTCCGACATCACTGTACTTAATACTGGCGCCCCGCAAGGGACCATTTTATCCCCACTACTTTTTTCCATATATACAAACGAATTCCAATTAGATCTGGAAAACTTTCGTTTGTTTAAATATGCTGACGATATGGCCCTGGTTGCCTTATTAAAGAAGGGGGACACAGTCGGAGAGGGAGCATATAGAGCATATGTGGCATCTCTTCAGAAGTGGTGTGATGTAAGTTCCTTAGAGATGAATGTCACAAAAACACAGGAACTTGTTTTTCATGAAAAGGACCATGTGCAGCCCCTTACAATTAGGGGACAAGTTGTAGAGGTAGTAGACAGTTTCAAATATTTAGGTACATTTATTGATTGCAATCTAAATTTTAGTGAAAACACAGACTATATTTTTAAAACCTGTAACCAACGTCTCCATCTACAGCGCAAACTCAACTCATTCAGAGTGAGCAAGCACATTATGGAAACAGTTTATAAGAACCTTATTGAGGGCATTTTAACCTTTAATATGGCAATGTGGTATGGTAACCTAAACGTAAAAGGAAGAAGCAAGCTACAGAGAATAATAAACCTTGCCTCAAAAATCATAGGGACAAAACAGAAACATTTAAGTTGTATGTACGACGAAGTGCTGAGGAAAAAAGCTGTTAAAATAGCAAACGATCCGTCCCATCCACTCCATAGGGAGTTTGAACTTCTTCCCTCGGGTAGACGTTACAGAGTGCCAAGGGCAAATCGTAACATTTTAAAAAATTCCTTCACTCCTAAAGCGATTGGGGTACTGAACACCATGTCCCGCTGATGTGTATACTGCCACTGCTGTCCTGCTTCTTGCCCTGAAGATGTCTGTGTGTAAATGTTGTTGTTGTTGCTTTTGTTGTTGTTGTTGTTGTTGTGTTGTCCTGCTTGTTGTTTTTTGTATGAGACCGAAGACGAATCTCCACACCGTGGACAATAAAGATTTAACTAACTAACTAACTAACTAACTAACTAACTAACTAACTAACTAACTAAACATTCCAAACATATTTTGTATCCTGCTAGGACAGGGCACACAGCTGGATTCTAAAGAGAAAGAACAAGTTCCTCTTCTTGTTGAGTTTAGAAATGCAGCAATAGTAATAGTGTGTGTGAGAAGACTTCAGTTGGTGCACTCTCTCATATGCAGTGTGTGAAAGTGAAGCTCACACAAAGCTGTGCATGTGTTTAGACTGGGTTTGATTGACAGGTACTGAGGGACAGATGAGGATCTCCATATGAACCGGTCTCTCAACTCTCTGACTGCGTCTGTGCAGCAGCCTCATGCAGGGGGCAGAGTCTTTTTACATGTGGGTCCCCATTCTGCATGTACTTGTTCATGAAGACACATGCAGTTAAAGGGGAAATACAGCCCCGGAAAAAAATAAGAGACCAGTCCGGAGTTTTCTTAAATCTTCATCTCTACATTACTTATTGAAATGCTCTAAATGGCAATATTATTGTTAATTTGGTAAAAATGTTGTCAGTAGTTTATATTATAAAATCAAAATGTTCATTCCACTCAAACATATGCCTCTAAAGAGACAGTGAACATTTGGAGTGGTCTCTTATTTTTTTCCAGAGCTGTAAGTAATGATTTTGCATTAAAACTTGACAAAATGACACAACCAATGTTATACTGTATATATATCCAAGGTGTATACAACACACATCACAAATGTTTTCCGTCCATTTTCAAAATCGGGGAAATGATTTATTTGACCAAAGTAAACTTTTCACTCACTGACGGGGGTCTGTCTACCTCCTGTCAATCCAGGCTAAATCATTAGCTAGTGAAAACATGGGGAGAAGTAGTCACTCCACAACCGCGCAAAAATGGATGTCAACAATGCACGTGTGTCAGACCTCCAGGATAGATGATAAATGTACACACACTGACATGACACATTCTTTAGTTTCTGAGAAACTCTGCAGGGCGCCATTTTGTCAACCCCTTAAGCACTTGTTAAACTTAACTGCTGTGTGTATATATGCAGACGTGCTCTGTGTGTAGTATGACGCAGTGCAGACCTGCGGGGAAACCCATGACGCTGAATATCCTGTCCAGCTGATCGTGGTGGAAGGGGTTACTGGTCTTGATGTCTTCCTGCCGACAGTGGAAGATGGGCTCCGACGTCAGCAGCTCGGCAAAGATGCAGCCAATCGCCCAAATATCTGTAATACACACACACACACACACACACACACACACACACACACACACACACACACACACACACATTGTGAACATTGCACTGCAGCTTTTTACCACATGCATTCTGTTATTGATGCTGGAAATATTAAATACTGTATGCAGCGGTGCAAAGTTGTTCTTGTCCTTACTGAACTAGTTACTGAACATGTTTTCAATGTTCCCTTGCCATTCACACACACACTGGCTTTTACAGAAGCATTTTATAGTAAAAGACCACAGGTTGCAACATGAGTTCACTATGGGCTATTATCAGAATTATGTTTACTTGGATATGAAATGCGGTCTGCTATAAATCCTTCAGATTGTCTTTGAAGGTGCGGTAGATCACACCCTAATATCACAGGAGCCTCAGGGGAGAACATGAGAACCAGGAAATCAACATTTACAACATTTGTCTCTGGCCCGGTTGGAAGAGGGGAGCTTCAGCACGGAACGGATGTATGTGTTAAGACAGTGTCCCCAAAGTCAATATGAGACTGTTCCCCGCTACCCAATACGTCCATGTGTGCAAATAACATTTAAAAGAGATACTGTATATCATATGCCCAGCCCAACATTCAGCACAATTCCCACAAATACGGGTTTGGTAGTTTTTGTACGTGACCGTCTCTCTGTCTCTCTCACACCACACACACACATTTAGGATTGATCAAAGACACAGAGACCACCTGACACACTCAGTACGTTCTGAGAATGTGAGCTTGTAGGGTGATGACAGAGTTATGTAATGTTCCAGGAACGCTAATATAGACACACCTGCTTGACAAAGAACAGGGATCACATGAGCACACATGAGACCTGTCAGCCAGCAATGTGCATTTACCATTCACTCTGAGAGGAAGCTCAAGCGTCCCACTAAAAGCACACACGCACGCACGCACGCACGCACGCACGCACGCACGCACGCACGCACGCACGCACGCACGCACGCACGCACGCACGCACGCACGCACGCACGCACGCACGCACGCACGCACACACGCACACACACACACACACACACACACACACACACACACACACACACACACACACACACACACACACACACACACACACACACACACACACACACCTACGAGGGCTGTTTTTTGTGATCCCAGACTCACCAATAGCTTTGGTGTAGTGGCGGGCCCCCAGCAGCAGCTCTGGGGCCCGGTACCAGAAGGTGACCACCACGGGGTCCAGGTCGGCCAGGGGCTTGAGGGGAGAGTTGAAGAGTCTGGCGAAACCCATGTCCGCTGCAGGAGGTGTGTTGAGGAGACATGTCAAGTCAGCAAACAGACAAAGGCCTTGCTGTAAGAATGGCCCTGTAGCATCTCAGATACGGAATGCTAATCTACAACAGAGCTGGAACATGGATCTTGATTGGGTTTCATCTATCTATCTATCTATCTATCTATCTATCTATCTATCTATCTATCTATCTATCTATCTATCTATCTATCTATCTATCTATCTATCTATCTATCTATCTATCTATCTATCTACAGTGCTGCTTGGAACTATGTGATTGTGAACCTCTTGAGCCTTAAGGAGTTTTATTTACTTTAATTGTTATTAATACATTTTTATCAATACCAGTATTTTTTGTATCCAATATCCGGTGTGTGTTTATCAATTCCACAAACTTTTTTTTTCAGAAATCAATTGTGTTGTCAAAAGACTAAAATAAAACAAATTATTTGCCAACTTTTGTATGTGCAAAAGTTTGTGAACCAGGAGCTCCACTGCTGAAATTGAGCAGGTAAACACAATCAGGTGGGCCAAATTGAGTGATGAAATGGACCAATGTAGTGAGAGACCTTTAGTGAAGAAATTGGTCAGCTCTAGATAAAACAGAGATAAAACCAGGTCAGTTTAGGCTCACCAAAGTGAACCATACAGGTCAGACATGCCAAGAGGAAAGGAAATCTCAGAAGATCTCAGGAAGAGTTGTGATGTTGCACATTTGTCTGGGGACAGCTATAAAGGAATCTCAAAGAAGTTTGAGCTCCATCTGTCCACCATGAGCCAAATCATCTAGAAATGGAGAGCTTTCAGAGTGACTGAACATCTGCCTAGAAGTGGACTTCCTTCAAAAATATCCACAAGAGCTGCAAGAAAAGTGATCATTAAGGTAAAAGCCAACCTAAACATTACATCTGAAGATTTGCAGACCTATCTTGCAGCATCTGGGACAGATGTGCATGGTTCCACAATAAGAAGAAAACTCAGTCAACATGGCTTTCATGGGAGGGTTGCTGAAGAAGCCTCTGCTCTCAAAAAAGAACAAAACTGCCAATAACAACTTTGCCAGAGCTCACCTGGAGATACCTGACGTTTTCGGGAAGTCTATTCTGTGGACAGATTAGTCCAAAACTGAACTGTTTGGTCAAAACCAAAACCACCATGTTTGGGCGAAAACGCAACTCTGCCTGCCACCAAAATAACCTTCTCCCAACAGTGAAGCATGGTGGTGGAAACATTAAGATATATGGGCCTGCTTTTCTTCCTCAGTACCTGGACAACACTAGCCTGGCTCTGCCCGCCTACCTACTTCCGCCCAAATTTAATTTTCCCTTCAGTAGTCAGTCTGGTGATGGGGCGTATTAGTGGGATTTTGCCCGAACAAATTTCTGAGTGTCCAATCAGCGAACAGAGGAAGTGGCTGAGAACGATGACGTCGAAGTCACGCTCCAGTTTCAGTTGAATGCTGCGTTCCTTTATACTCGGAACTCGGAAATTTCTGACTTGGTAGTTCGGAGTTCCGACCTGTGTTCCCGTGCATCTGCTCGGGAAAGTATGGGCGCCTACAACCTTTCTCATCCAAATAACTAAACATTAGGCTCTAGCAAGTTACCGTTACCAGGTACCGGTAGATCCATAGACTACAATATAGTGAAGTCGGAAATTTCCGAGTTCCCTGAACGCACCGTCAGAAGCCGGCTCACGACCAAACGTTATGCGATTGGTTGGCTAATCCAGAATGGCACTGAGCAGATCCAATAGTTTTTAACTTCAACAGACACCCGTCTCCAAGTGAGTGAACGTTTGCCAATTACAGCAGTTCCAGACCTTCTGTACAAATTAAATTAAGTACGATAGTCTGGTAACACCAGGCTAGGACAACTCCACATAGTCCAGAAAATCATGAATTCAGAGGAATAGTGTAATGTTGTGGAACAAAACCTGAAGCCATCAGTTATGAAGTTAAAGCTTGACCGAAAATGGTTCAATGCAACCTGATAATGATCTGAAGCATCCCAGCAAAACAACCAAGGAATGGTTGAGGAAGAAGGAAGATACGTTGTTTTGGATTGTTCCAGTCAAAGTCCAGATCTTAATCCAATTGAATGCTGTTACTGGAGCAGCGGGAAGATCATGACAGAAACCTGTCCTACCTCACTCAACTGGCTGCATTCTCTAAGGAGGATTGGGCAAAAATCCCCCAAAACAGACGTGAGACACTGATAAGTCGTTTCAGAAACTGTTTGGTTGACGTTATTGCAGCAAAAGGAGGTGAAACATCCTATTAACTGAAGAGGTTCACATACTTTTGTTATATTAACAATGACAATATATAATCTATTTCTGATTGACTCCATTGTTTGAAAAGTAATTGTTATGAATTGGAGTATTATTGATCATGTATAAGTCTAGTTTAGTATTTATTAGGAAAATAAGGGAATATCTTTGTAGGGTTCACAAACTTTCTAGCAGCACTTTATATACAGTCAAGTGCGAAAGTTTGTGAACCCCTTGAACATTTTGGAATTTTATTTATTTTTACCATTAATAATTCATTTTTATCAATACCAGTATTTTTTATATGAAATAGCAGGTGTTTGTTTATCAATTCAACATTTTTCTTTCCCAGAAATAAATTGTTAAAACAGATAAAACAAATTATTTGACAAATGTTGTATGATCAAAAGTTTGTGAACCCTAAGCTGCATTGCTTAAATCGAGCAAGTAAACACAATCAGATGGGCCAAATTGAGTCATGAAATGGACCAATGTAGTGAGAGATCTTTAGGGAAGAAATTGGGTGGCACTAGATACAACAGAGATAACACCAGGTCAGTTTAGGCTCACCAAAGTGAACCCATACAGGTCAGACATGCTAAAAGGGAACCCAATCTCTGAGGATCTCAGGAATAGAGTTTTGATGCTGCACATTTGTCTGGGGACAGCTATAAATTATTTTTTTTAAAGTTTGAGCTCCATCGGTCCACCGTGAGGCAAATCATCTACAAATGGAGAGCTTTAAGAGTGACTGAACATCTGCCTAGAAGTGGACTTCCTTCAAAAATATCCACAAGCGCCACAAGAAAAGTGATTTTTCAGGTAAAAGCCAACCCAAACATTACATCTAGTGATTTGCAGACCTCTCGTGCAGCATCTGGGACAGATGTGCATGGTTCCACAATAAGAAGAAAACTCAGTCAACATGGCTTTCATGGGATGGTTGCTGAAGAAGCCTCTGCTCTCAAAAAAGAACAAAACTGTTTGTCACAACTTTGCCACAGAGCACCTGGAGATACCTGAAGTCTTATTCTGTGGACAGATTAGTCCAAAATTTAACTGTTTGGTCATAACCAAAACCGCCATGTTTGGGCAAAAACGCAATTCTGCCTACCACCTACAGAACCTTCTCCCAAGTGAATAATGGTGGTTTCAAATTGTCTGCAAATCTCCAGATGTAATGTTTGGGTTGGCTTTTACCTGAAAAATCACTTTTCTTGTGGCGCTTGAGGATATTTTTGAAGGAAGTCCACTTCTAGGCAGATGTTAAGTCACTCTTAAAGCTCTCCATTTGTAGATGATTTGCCTCACGGTGGACCGATTGAGCTCAATTTTTTTTTATGAATTTATAACTGTCCCCAGACAAATGTGCAACATCAAAACTCTATTCCTGAGAACCTCTGAGATTGTTTCCCCTTTGAGCATGTCTGACCTGTATGGGTTCACTTTGGTGAGCCTAAACTGACCTGGTTTTATCTCTGTTTTATCTAGTGCCACCCAATTTCTTTCCTAAAGATCTCTCATTACATTGGTCTATTTCATCAACCAATTTGGCCCACCTGATTGTGTCAACCTGCTCGATTTAAGCAATGCAGCTCAGGGTTCACAAACTTTTGCACATACAACATTCGTCAAATAATTTGTTTTATCTGTTTTAACAATTGATTTCTGGAAAAGAAAAATGTTGAATTGATAAACAAACATCTGTTATTTCATATAAAAAATACTGGTATTGATAAAAATGAATTAATAATGGTTAAAATAAATAAAATTCCAAAAGGCTCAAGGGGTTCACAAACTTTCGCACTTGACTGTACATTCACACAATTCAAGGGCTTTTGTAAGTAATGAGAAAGTTAAAATAGTGAAATTGCAAACTTTTAACTTAAATGTCAATTCTGTTTGTTGCATACAGGTCTAACGCGCCCCACACACATCCTGCGTCTACCTCTGGAGCGCGTCGCCTTACCTTACTGCTGCCTCTCTCGGACTTTTCTCGGACACACATGCAACGTCTCAGCAGCTGCTGCTGCTTGTTGGAAGTTTTATTTTGAAGGGGACACACCAGGAAATGGTGAAACTACAGCGAAAGCTGCCAGTATGAAGTCAATATGACTCTCAGCAGAGTATTTCAAAAATCACTTTACTGATTTATACGGGAGAGAGAGAGGGGGGTGTGGTCGGGGAAGAAGAAGGCCGTAGACACAGATAGAGCAACGGAAAACTGTTGCGCTCATCATGATCTTTTTTATTTCTTCACTATATTGGATCTCTATATGTGTCATTTATCCAAAAATGAAATGCCAGAACTAATTGAAAATTAGGTTTTGAATCCCTCGGATTTTGATTGCACAATTACATCGTGAAATAAAGGGATTATTTGCGTATACGACTGAGGGATGTTTTATTTTGAAATAAACACACCGGGTAAACGTGTAACTAGAGTGAATGCTGCTGGTATGACTGTCAGCAGAGTATTTCTCTATCAGTTAAAGCACAGAGACGCGAGAGAGACGCGCTGCTCTCAGAAAAAAATAGGCGAGCCTCCTGAGGTGAAGGGGAGCGGCGCTGCAGACGTGCCTCCGACGCGCCTCAGCAGTGCGTCTGAGGTTGGATGTGTGCTCGCTCTACGTTGATTTCACAGTCTGTGACCAAAAGTCAGACGCAGACGCGAGGTAGACGCGCAGTAGAGGTAGGATGTGTGTGGGGCGCGTAATGTTCTAGGAATGTGCACTTCTCTTTTCAGGAAAGTATCAGCTCCCAACTAAAGCACAGAGCCTGAAAAAGAACTCATCTCATCAGAGTTCAAAAGTGAGTCATCACAGAAAGCTAAACCTTTTGCTTTGTTAAGATACAGTGAAGTCCCAACAATCAAAGAATCTAAAGAGTTATTTTTTATGGAGGGCAGTTCAGTGAGTGAAATATGTGTGTTGAAGTGGAAGCTTGGAGGAGGAGTGTTCACTGTGGGCCAGTGCAGGCACATTTACTCACCAGCACAGCAGATCTGGTCGCACTGAAACAATAACTAGGTTTCTATTACTGTCTGTGTGCACAGGGTTTAAAAATAGACATTGCAGCAGTATACCCTTCAGCAATGCCCCGGCCAGCTGGCTTACGTAACAGCAGTGAGCCCTGCTGTCTGTCAAGCTCCCGCAGATAGAAGGTTAAAACACAGCACAGCTCCTGGACACTCACACCAGGCCTCCATAATCCACTATCATTATGTTCATAATTCATGTCACCCATTTACTAATCTGAATCAGCCAAGACATATACTCTATGAATCCACCCTTACCGATTTTGACTCTCCCTCGCTCGGGACCTTCCCCCATCACCAGGATGTTAGCTGGTTTCTGTAGGAGATAGAGAAACAAGAGTGTAAGTACAGAACAATAAAATCATTGATTGGCTCATTTTTTTTTAAATGTACCCAACAGCCCCGTGGGTACATTATTTTAGTATTGAAAATGATTTTTCCAAAATAACAAAGAAATGTTTAGCATGTTCAGTGGCTAGCGCTGGCCGGCTATTGAACCATGCTGGTGGGACCACGTGAGCCTGTCACTCCTCCATTTTGTGAGAGTGCACTTCAAACCTTAATGGAAAGCTTCCCTGCTGACACAGGAATGCGGACAATAACACACACACACACACACACACGGCTGAACATGTCCTACTGCTTACAAAGCAACAGCTGAGTTAGCCTACTAACATTTCTAAACAGATAATACATTTCTTGCTGTCTAGTAAAAACCTAAATGGAAGGCTGAAACAGTCTTCTGTTAAGGGAGTTTATCTCAAAGTTTCGAACTGCATTCATTATTGTTTGACACGTCACTGACACATCATCTTCACCTTATGAAGTTGTGGTAGTAAAGAACTGCTTATTAAGATGCAGACACAGAACCACAATTGGCATTTCATTCATACATATGATTATGGGTTGTATAGGTAAAGTGTTGCTATTCACTGAAGTACCCATGAGTATATACAAGGCCCATGTTTAATTACAATAGTTGACAGTTGCCTTCTCATGCAGAAGGATTCAGTGTCTGCTTGTCAACAAAGAGTCTGTCCATTCTCCCAGTGTGTGTGTGTGTGTGTGTGTGTGCGCGTGTGTGTGCGTGTGTGTGCGCGTATGAGCAAATGTGAACCATCTGGCTCGATCGTCTCAGATCTGCCTGTGAAAAAAAAAAACGTTCCGTTGCTATAGAAACAGTGCTAATAAGGAGGTCCATTCCTCACGCCTACAACAACAACAAGACACACCAGCGTCGGCCAACACAAAGATATAACAACTCTTAAGAGGCCCGACTGGATTAATACACACCTCAACCCTGAGAACGTATTCAAGAACTGAATGAGTGTCAGTGCCTCTTTAAAAAGCAAAGTGAACATGCGACATAACAGCTGGAGCAAATAGGTTCATGTGTCTAATGGAAAACAAGAGCGAAACATAGGTGACACTGGAAAAGTGAAAGGCAGGGAGGGGAGGGGAGGACAGTGACATTAAACATGTCATTCTGAAATATACAAATTCACACCCCAAAATTAAAACTTCCATTTGGAACTCATCCAGTGAAATCAATAGTAACCTGGGCTGAATACCGTTAAAAAATAAGATATATTATTAGCTCTACTGACGTCGATGAGATTAAATCCTAAAGGGATTGAAATTTGGCATTGAACGCCAAGACATTTTTACTTACTCGATGGTATGGAGGCATTTCTGTCGGTGCCAAAAAAAGTATCAAGCTTCCACACCCAGACATATCGGTAGTATCAGTTCTTAAAGCTGAGGGGTAAATATACCATCCCCTGTGGACCCATACACCTGTACATCTTTGTCTCAAAATCTAGGCTAGCTCAGAAGCTAGGGCACATTTCTACAACAGAATGGCTAGCATGATCAACGGGCTATGCTGAAACCAAAAGGTCAAAGCCAACAGGGACATTAACAACCATGGGTTTGGTTCCATTGTTCTATGAAGCCCTTACCTGCATAAAAACAGCCTTGTGTGAAGCTCTGAGGGTTTCTCCTTTCCTGTGTGTGACCTCTTTGAACCTAGCCTGAATGCTAACGTTGACAAAGCATCAGAGGGGTGGACGACCAAGCCAGATGAACAGGTTAGCGGGGTATGTTGAGTTTTTCAGTGTTGACAACTCTCTTTTAACATTTTAACTAGGGCTGGGTATCGTCAAGGACTTCGCGATACGATACGTATCACGATACACTGGTCACGATACGATATATCACGATATATTGCGTATCTTGATACATCAAGATATATTGCGATATTCCATAAACAAGTTGCCTTGTCAAACATAACAGCACAATATATTGATAATTGCACAGAAAAAATGAAGTCAAAACTATTTCATTCACAACTTCCTTTACTATTTTTCTTCCTTTTTTTGGTTTTGGCAAATGATCAAACACTGCTGCAGCTGCCATAACATCAAAATAACAAATCCAATTCACTGTTGTACTAACTGTACAGGACACAATGAAAATTAAAACACATCAGTGTGCTTTTGTGACACAGTGAATCTGAAGTGTTCTTATAAACAAAACTGATCTAACTTCAATAGTCAGTATCCTAGAGGCTCAGGCCTGACAGCAGACATGGGTTTGAATCTGACCCGTGATTGTTCTCTGCATTTCATTCCCTCTCTGCCCCATTTCATATCTGTATCTCTGCACTGTCAATAAAGCCTTGAAAAAAAAATCATAAAAAATTAATACAAAAAAAAAATCGATTTTAGTTATAAAAATCGATACTGATATCGCGAAACTAAGTATCGCGATATATCGATATATCGATTTTTTGACACAGCCCTAATTTTAACATCTATTTTATGAGTCTACTACTTTGGAAATCTGGTAGATCTGAGAGATATAGGACTTGATTCTCACTGTGTGAACTCGTTTTATCTGTGAACTTATTTTTCCGTACGTTATTGAACCCAACGAAAGCTTTGAACAGAGTGAACTGTAACATTGCGCTGCAGCTTTTTATCACATGCATTCAGTTATTGATGTGAAAATATTTAATACTGTCCGCAAAGTTCTTGCTGTTAAAACAATGGTGATTGAGCATATGACCCACTGATAAAAGCGCTTGTATTTGCTGCTTTGAATGATCAGCTATACTATCAGAGGGGCTACGCTGTATTAACCACGCTTTCATTGCTTTTCCAAACAATGATTTTATCATTGGAGAAAAAAGTTTGTTAAGAACTGACGCATCATCAGACAGCCATGCATATACTGTATGAATGTTAATATGAGACATTGTTTTTTAGAGCACTCCTACATTTTGAGATCTTTTACCATTCTTTCATACTAGTATAAATAAAAGGTCCAAAATGTACGTATAGGTGTTCATTTGACTGTTTGCATCTTAATATTTCTCTGATACAACCGCCTAAACATTCCAAAGTTTTATAATGATATGTATAACTTAAAGATTTTTCCCAAATCACCTGCAGTGGCTCGCCTTAAAGGCTAACACCAGTAAACACTAAGTGTATGTACAAAGTATGTGAGTCTGGTGTTGTTGCATTCTGAATGCAGGACACCCAGATACAGCGTAGTACATATAATATGGGTTAGTCTGGATTTACTGCAACAAAGCCATCACCTTCAGCAATGTCCCCCCCTGGCAGACATGCTTGGTAGCGTCCACTGGGAGGCCTTTTGCTCAGTCAGCATCTTGACTCAGGATGGTTGGGCCTCCAGCACTGGGTTTAGGCTGTTACGTAACTACTGCGGGGGCGTAGGGCTGCTGCTGGTGGGGGAGTGGAGGAATGGCAGTGAGGGGGATGGGCTCCATATGCAGTGGTGCAATGCAAAGCACATGCCTGATATAGCTATGGTGCAGAGCATGCTACTCACACCAGAACAAACACAGCAGTTACGTAAGAGCAGAAGTGCTGATAGGAGCTATACCCTTCCCACAGATATACACACACCACAAGCACATTACATCTGATCCCCATCGCACACGCCAACACACCATAACTCACTCACGGCAATGACTTTGGCCTTCATAAAAACCTTTGAAAGAAACCAGAGTCTTTCTAAGAACAGTGTTTTTGTTGTTAACAACGCAGAGCCAGGAACACCGGAGCACGGACCATAATCTCCCAAGAGACCACCACCGAGCCAAACAAGGCCCGGTGGTGGTGGTGGTGGGGAGAACTGTTTGGTCACAAAGAAAGGAAACCCTGGCAATGAGACAGCTACACAACGCCACTGACTGT
The DNA here is from genome assembly GCF_949987685.1 of Ammodytes marinus. Taxonomy (NCBI): domain Eukaryota; kingdom Metazoa; phylum Chordata; class Actinopteri; order Uranoscopiformes; family Ammodytidae; genus Ammodytes; species Ammodytes marinus. Next base: position 3,342,669 of record NC_137223.1, on the reverse strand, counting down.
AATATATCAGAGCCACAAAGAAGTCTGACAATGGAAAATTCTATCCATCTGCAGTGAGAAGAGTTACAAAGGGCCGGAGGTGTTGGTGCCCCGATAAGGTTGACGTGACCTTCGGAGAGCAAAACAAGCAGACAAGCTACTGTGGGAGAGTTCATGGAGTTGATAAAGGAGAAGGTGCATTCCCTGTGCAAGTACTGCTCCCTCACTAAAACATGAGCAACATTTTGAATCAGATTTACAAAAACATTACAGTGTTATACATTATGCCATGTAACCCCCTGTGAAATGTACATGATTTAATGCATTTAAGTTATTTCAAAGACCTTTTTGTATTTATTACAGATAAACCTTGATATGATTCAATATAGTTTTCATGGATGATGGAACAGCAGAACAAACAAAAGGGTCTTCAACTAGTCACTCTGATACTGTCACTTCTTCACCCTGGGTTTCAAACATTCAAATATGAATTAATGTGGCTGGATGGAAACATTTTAACAAAGAAGCCGAATACGTGAGAGAGACAAACCAATCTTTAGTCCCTCTTCCAGCTCTGAGGCTACATCAGATGGGTTCCAGCGTTGGGCTTTAAATCTTATTATTCAGTGGACAGAAAATGTAATTTAGTTTAATACTTTGATAGTCATGTAGCTGATTGATTAGGTCTTTAGGGGCCAAAAATGTGTGTTGTAAACACAATATAGATTTACCTGGCAGGTGACGTCAACTAAGGCTCCAAGGTCTCTAATTAGCAACCTACCTATGCTGGGTCAGGTGTTTCCACATGGAAGATAGAAGTTTTTTTATACCGCTTTCGTTGTGGTAGTGGGCAGCTTGAAGTGGCTACAATACGTTCTGTTTGGTTTGATTGATAAGGAGTTAAAAATATAATTTTTGTTTAATTGTTTTGAAACATGGGAAATAAATGGACAGAGTGTTTAAACTGGAGTCTAAGGCTGTATGGACAACATCTTTACGTACCACCAGCACATCATAATAGTTCATCTGTTTTTTGCTTTTTTTTCAACCGTCCTAAAAGTGAATTAGTTTAGGCTTTTGGTTGGAAAAAAACAAACTAAATTTGGAATCTGGAAAATTGTGCAAGGCATTTTCCATCATCCACCAGGGGCCTGTTTCAAGAAGCAGGGTTAACGCTGAGATCAACCCTCCACTCTGAGTTGACCAACTCTGAGATGAGCAACTCAGCGGATCAGTGTTGGGTCAGTCAGGCTCAAGAATAGGCGACAGAAACCATTCCTGTAACTGCATGCATCTTTGATATACAGTGGAGGAAATAAGTATTTGATCCCTCACCCATTTTGTAAGTTTGCCCACTTACAAAGAAATGAGCGGTCTATAATTTTAAAGCTAGGTTTATTTTAACAGTGATAGACAGAATATCAAAAAGAAAATCCAGAAAATCACATAAAAAAAGATATAAATAATTTTGCATTTCATTGAGTGAAATAAGTATTTGATCCCCTACCAACCATAAAGAATTCTGTCTCCCACAGATTAGTCCTCGTGCTTTAAAAAAGTATTCCTAATCTCAACTAGTTTCCTGTATAAAACACACCTGTCTCAACTTGTTACCTGTATAAAAGACACCTGTCCACAGAGTCAATCAATCAAACTCCAACATCTCCATCATGGGCAAGACCAAAGAGCTGTTTAAGCACATCAGTGACAAGATTGTAGATCTGCACAAGGCCGGAATAGACTACAAGACCATTGGCGAGAAGCTGGGTGAGAAGGAGACAACTGTTGGTGCGATTATTTGAAAATGTATGAAACACAAAATGACCATCAATCTCCCTCGGTCTGGGGCTCCATGTAAGATCTCACCTTGTGGGGTATCAATGATCATGAGAAAGGTGAAGGATCAGCCCAGATCTACACAAGAGGAGCCTGTTTATGATCCCAAAGCAGCTGGGACCACAGTCACCAAGAAAACCATTAGTAACACACTATGCCGTAATGGATTGAAATCCTGTAGTGCCCGTAAGGTCCCCGTGCTCAAGAAGGGACATGTACAGAACTGTCTGAAGTTTGCCAATGAACACCTGAACGACTCAGAGAATGCTTGGGAGAAGGTGATGTGGTCAAATTAGAACAAAATCAAGTTATTTGGTATCAGTCACTCGCCATTCTTGGAGGAAGAGGAATTCTGACTATGACCCCAAGAACACCATCCCCACAGTCAATCATGGAGGTTGAAGGCAAGGCAAGGCAAGGCAATTTTATTTATAGAGCACATTTCAGGCACAGGGCCACTCAAGGTGCTTCACAGGGTTAAAATCAAATAAAGAATACAAATACAAAAAAAAAAGAAGAAGCATTATGCTTTGGGGGTGTTTCTCTTCTAAGGGGACAGGTGGACTTCACTGCATCGAGGGAACTATGGATGGGGCCATGCACCATGAAATACTGGGTGACAACCTCTTTCTCTCAGCCAGGTCCGTAAAAATGGGTCATGGATGGGTCTTCCCGCACGCCAATGACCCTAAAAATACACCAAATGCAACAAAGGAGTGGCTCAAGAAGAAGCACATTAAGGTCATGGAGTGGCCTAGCCAGTCTCCGGAGTCCGGACCTTAATCCAATAGATCTGTGGAGGGAACTGAAGCTCAAGCGATAGCCTCGAAGCCTTAAAGATTAGGAGAGGATCTGAAAAGAGGAGTGGTCCAAATGTCCTCCTGAGATGTGTGCAAACCTGGTCATCAACTACAAGACACGTCTGACCTCTGTACTTGCCAACAAGGGTTTCTCCACCAAGTACTAAGCAATGTTTTGATAGGGGATCAAATACTTATTTCACTCAATGAAATGCAAAATAATTTCTATCTTTTTTTTATGTGATTTTCTGGGTTTTCCTTTTGATATTCTGTCTATCACTGTTAAAATAAACCTAGCATTACAATTATAGACCGTTCATTTAATTGTAAGTGGGCAAACTTACAAAATCAGTGAGGGATCAAATACTTATTTCCTCCACTGTAGAGATGGGAAAATGTTGCTCATCCAGGTTAGTTTAGCTCAAACACTGGTAGTCGAAAGGGAGCAGGTTGAAAGATAAACTTTCCAACATCCTGTTTGCTTGTCGGGACCCTAAGCTAAGCTAACCTGGAAATGCAACCAGGTTGTACCGGTATTAGACGAATGACGCTGGTTCAGCCTGAAGGTCAACACTTTCTAACAACGTCTGTGCGTTAAAAAGGGCCTTTGAAGGGTTGGCATTGGCCTGTTGCAGAGGTGGAAGGTTTGCTGCAAATTTCTCAGGATATCAATTTTAAAAAACAATTGGATACCGAACGCAAAATCATGCGTTTACAAAAACAAAAAGACGCATTGTGATCCCTTCAATCAATGTGTGTGTCGTATTGCGACCTGATGACTTACAATCCTGTCAGGCACTATGAATGCAGGCCAGGCCTGGCAAGCAGGGGGCGAATCTCGCTAATGTAAGGCACGGATCAATTGAACCAAGTGTGAGTGCGCCCTTAGATCAACTTGTGCAACGGGCATTTACTGGACTTCATTTCTGACGTCAGATTCTGGGAATAATTTTTCTTAACTCACCATCTGAAATTGACCTAATACCCATGAGGGAGAGAGTCAGCACCTTGGCCGATTGTGACAAATAGGCAGACCACTGAACACCTGCAGATAGGCCCCGTGGAATATTCCAAATCAGCACAGAGTGCCGGGGTGTGTAAGTCTGAGCAAACTCCCTGATCCCTGCATGTTTACATAATGTAATGTCCAGCCACCACATGACCATCCAGGATTGTCAGGGATTACATAACAGTGGACTACTCAGCAAAACTCAAGTTATTTTTTTTTGGGGGGGGGGGGGATTTGAAGAGTGCACCCTTCCGAGCGAGCAAGTCATTCCTGCTTATTCATGTGACCAAACCTTGGGCAGTGCACCCTGTTCTAGCTGCCTGGACTCTGCTTTTCCTTTTGTTTCAGTCGTACAAGTGATTCCACACAATGTTCCATGGTTTCAGCAAACGTAGGCAAGAGTATTGAATTCAAGTTCATACATTATTTTATTTTTATCTTTTTTCCTTCACATCATCATAGGTTCTTTTAGCCATCCAAAGCATAAATACCTGTTCATCTGTATTAGTCCAGGTCTTTGAGCTCCTATACCATGATGACTTTAGCTTCTTCGGGAGAACCGTTCATCTTTATCCATACTTTACAGTTCCTTATCCACGTAGCTTGTATCTTATTTTGATATTTTAGGATACGTGCCTGCCTTGCAGTATCCGCATTTTTCTTTGTTAGGTGGTCATTTAGAAACACATTTGACCCCCGCAGCTTCCTGGCCTGGCTCAGAAGTTCAGCTTTGGCTTTTCTATTAACAAAGTGTATTATGAATCATGATGATCGGTTTGGTGTTGTTGTCTTTCCAAGGAAGTGTGTGACATGCATGAGATTGATGCTTTGTGACTTTTTAATTTATTATTATGTTTTGTGTCTTGAGTGTGAAATAATGTTTTTTAAACTTGTATGTTTTTATGCTGCCTTCTTGGCCAGGAATCTCTTGAAAAAGTGATTTTGAATCTCACTGAGAATATTCCTGGAAAAATAAAGCTTAAAAAAATAATTTGCTTGTATGTTCATACTATGGCTTTCAAAGAATTGAAGGACGTGTTGTTCTAATGACTCTAGCTCCCTCGGTTGAGCTTCTTCACCTCTTCCCCCACCTGTCACTCGGGCATAGGTTTGATGTTTTGTCACAAGTCCACTTATTATCAAATCATCCATTCTTGAATATTGCTCCAAGTCATCGACTCGTCGCTCCAGGTCAGTCATTTTCATATCCTGCTCCTTTATTATAACCTTCAGCTGCCCCACTTCCTCCATTAGTCCAAGTAGTTGTGTTCGTCGTTTTGACACTTTGCTTATTTCCTCCGACATATAGCTAAGAGATTTCCTTATCTCCTCCATCTCGTCCTCGTTCTGCTGGTTTTTCTTTGGTGGCATGAAATCTCAGCGACGGAGACTACTAGAGCTTGGGCCTGGTGGTTGCTAGAGCCTGGAGATGTGAGCAGGACTGTTAGCTCAAGCCTGGGGATGTTAGCAGGACTGTTAGCTGGAGCCTGGAGATATTAGTCAAAGTAGTCCACATTCACTTCCAAATGATTTCCTTCAATCCAGTGTACTCAGTAGTACTTGATGCAAAACAAAATGAGTAGTAGAAGTTGATGCCAACAAAACAATAGTGCAGAAAATGGACACAGACAGAGGGACAAACTCACAAGCAACCTAACGTTCGGCCATCTTGAAAAGGGTGTTTTAAGTTACAGTCCCTACTCCTAGACATAGACAGGGATGTGAAACTAACTCAAGTAATTTTTCTAAGAATCTGTACTCTACTTGAATATATTTTTTTTGAAACTTGTGACTTTCAATAAATACATTCAGAAGATACAAATTATACTTTTGACTACATTTCTATGAAGCTTGTTGTTCCTTGTTACTTTCAGGCTGAGCAAAGCTTTGAAGTCAGCTGTTGTAAAGTGCAATTGGCCACACGCTCTGTTCCACACATAAGTAAACCAATCACAGTACTAAGCTCTCAGCTGGTTTTCAAGTAAATACCGAACTTATACCTAAATATAACATGGGCCACTAGCTCTTCTAGTTTCTCCTCACAAGTACTAGCGTTATAGCTATTTAGGTGGCAAAGTCCCTCAGAATAGAGGGGGATGAGACCAGCGACCACCCCCTGACGGGCTGTGTCGACTGACTCATGGGAGCTTCCACTCCAAGCTCACATAGGTTCTGGCTACTTATTTTGCTGGACTAGCAGGGCAGCCCCTAGTGACTTATCACTTACTGTGATGCATTCTATCGAAAATGACAGAAAGAGCAGGTGAGAATTCAACCTGTAATGTGACCGTGGTCCTTATCACCGTGGTGATGCAGCAGTTCAATAAACAAACCGGATTCACAGGTGTCCGGTTCACCATGTGATATAACACTTAGCTCTTGCTACTTGATAAGTGGCGAATCTGTTAAAACACTGACTATATAGCGCAGGCTTCCCCATGCGGCTTACAAGCTCAGATGTACACAACAGGCATTCGACAGGTGACTAGCTTCACCTTTAGGCCTTTCACACCGCCGCAAAATCGGCGCTAGTTCTGGGCTAGTTCGGAGTTAGAGCCAGTGTTTTGGTTTCACACCGCCAGAAAGCCTGCTCCGGGCCGTAAAAACCGGTTCAACTCATACCCCAGGATTGAGCAGGGTTTGAAGTGAACTGCTTGCGCCAGCGGCCGGGGGAGGGATTATCCTGACCAACCAGACCAACTCAAACCTCATGCCCGCCATGTTTAAAAACACCGCTACTACGAGACGTAAACATAACATAATTACCGAACGTAGCGATCAAATTGACCGGCGAGAATACGCTGTATGGGTCCTGTTTGGTTAAGAAAGCAAAGCGAGAGCTAACACGTGTAAAAATAAGACGTATTCGCCGCTGTTGTTGTGCTTAAAGCTAGCGGTAGCTTTAGCGTTAGCCACAAGAGCAGCGGCGTCGGGCGACGTACACACACGTTTACAGTGACGTCATGACGTTGCTCTCTTGCCGGCTCCATGGCTGTCTCCGGTCGATGTGAAACCAACCGGTTCATAACTGGGATAAGGCTGTAACCAGTTTTGAACGGACCCCAACACCAGCCTGGAACTGACTCTTGGTTCATTTTGGTGTGAAAGGCCTACTTGTGAGTATAGCGTTTAGCTCTTACTACTGAAAGTGGTGCATCTGTTTAAACACTGACAAAAATTGCACAGGACTTCACCCTGTGGCTTACAAGCTCAAATATCAAACTACTCCCTTATATGTACAGCTAATCCTTGTCAGGGTGGATAGCGAAGTGTACTGGATTAGTAGTTTTGTGTTTTGAAAGCAGTCTCAGTTCAATCAATCTCAAATAATCCCTGCTAACTACTAGCATCGACTGAGGCAATTCTCAAACTACAACTGTATAAATGCTTGGCAGAAAAAAATAAATTTGGAAAAACATTTAAACAATTATTTTCCCCAATTAATTAAATGTTATCTATTGGAGAACAAAAATTAAAGTTGGATAAAAATAAAGATACTCCTTTTCAAATCAATTTACCTTAATAGATCTGGAAATTTAAAAAAAATTTACTTTGAAAAAAAACATTAAAATATTTTTTTTTTTTTCAAATTAATTGAATTCAATGAATCTAGAAAAGTTGAAAAACTGAATTTGGAATGAATACAATTATTCTATTTCAAATCAACTCTATTGCATAACTCCAAACCTAAAAACAAATGTAACTTGGAAAAAATAAAATCAATACATTTCTCAAAGTAATTAAACATTTTTTGATCAGGATTATTGTGTATTAATATCACACTAATGCTGGTATCTGAAGGCCTTCACACAGGGGCAACAAATGCTGGGAATTCATAAGGGGTAGATTTGGTCAAAGTCAAGAATATCATTAATTTCAAGGAAATTATAATATTAAGAAAAATTGTTAATTAATGATCAATTTAATTAGTCCAGCTAATCAAATTACTTATTAATACCTACGGAGCACCACCCTTTGAAAAAGGGGACTTTCAATCAAATCAGAAAAACAGTCTCATAATGTTAAAGGGATTTATCTTGAGAATGTCAAAGTTGGTTACAATGTACATTTAAGATAATGAAGGAGTGAATATTCGAGCATAGACCTTATTTACCAGCAATTAGTGAAATACAAGACACAAATATCACAGACACTGCTTCTTAAAATCCAAATGTAAGTGTTTATTTACTTAGGCAAGTTGATTAAAACGATACACATAAGTCAATAACCATTAACTAATCTAATTTAAGAAAGCAGACATAGCACAAGCAATAATAAGAACAGTTTAGAATCAAACCCACAGGCTATTGTACATGTGTATGTACCACTGTGTGTGTGTGTGTGTGTGTGTGTGTGTGTGTGTGTGTGTGTGTGTGTGTGTGTGTGTGTGTGTGTGTGTGTGTGGGTGTCAAAAAGAAAGGGGGGGGGTGGACACCGCCCAAAGCCAAAAATGGCGGACAGCTTGTGACGTTTTCGTCACGTGAAGGGGGTCACCGATAGCGACGCAATCACGTGGAAGAGACATCCTAACTGTGACGTGTGACGTTAAAGTCACGTAAAGGGGGTCAGCGCTCGCGACCCACGCAATTTAACTTTGGAAACCACAGAAGTCAACGCTCATATGCTTAACAATCGCGATGCAAATGTAACAATCACAACAATCAAACATCTCCCGGAAAGCGGGAGGAAAAACACAGTGAGCAGTTAGGCAATTATTAAAAACAGGGAAAAACGACTCGTCAGTCGGTACCTTAACCTTAAGTTAATGTATACCTAAATAGATATCTATAGCCTACTTTATAGCCCAGACAAATGTGACCTACTGTGAATAGTCTCCGATGGTGATGAGAAGTGATAGGTAGGATAGGATCCTGTGGTCCACACGGCAGGTTAGAGGAGGGTCCTGCTTTTTATGCCGGGGAAAACGATCTTGCTTCTTGGGGAAAGACGGGGCCCGTCACGGTCAGCTGGCTTGCTCCGGTGGTGGCGTGCGTCTTTTGCGGAGGCGGTAAGGCAGTTTACTGTCTGTTGCGTTCAGGGACGCTCGGCTTGTTCTCCGTTGGTAGGGAGGGAGGCACGGCTGAGTTTCTGCAGCCGTGGTAGGATGAAGTTCCTTTGGTGAAACTTCCTTCAGATCCGGGAAGATAAAGACTGCAGGCCGGCAGTCTGTGAGCTCAGTTTAAAGTTTGCAAACAACCGCTTTGTGGATGGATCCACTGCGAAAGGCGGTGATTTTGGGGTGCTTGCTGGTTTTGTCATAGCATGGTCACATGGTTGACTGGAAGATCTCAGCCAATGGGGGTACCAAACCTTATCAGGAGTGATGAAACTAGGGCTGGGTTCCTTTGTTTTATGACCCCTTGTTCTGGGGGGTTTTGCCTCCAGAAAACTCTAATCCAGGCTATATTTTACCCATGTTGGCCCCAAGAGTTCCTTATCAGGCTTTGAAAAGGGGAAGTAGGCCTCACTTTTCCTCATAGGTTTCTATTGTACTTTTTAGCACTGCTGTAGGCACAACACTACTTGTCTTGTTGGAACTCCTACTTTAATCCTTTTTCTATATCAAGCAAAACTGTAAATGTTGTACTTTTCACCTGAGCTTACATCAACCAAATTCTTTCAAAATAAGAAGATGAAAATGTTATTGCCAACAGTGCCATTGTTTCCAACAAAGACACAACTGGACATTGGCAGGTCTGTCAGCCAACCAGGACTGTGGTGATCAAAGATAATGCAACCCTTCATGTGGAGTGTTAAACAGGGGCCATTTTCCCTGTGAATATGCCAAAGCATGGATGTCATTCCTGACATTCTGCCATCTTAACAGAGATTTAAAGACACACAATGAAGAGCGCTGTGTTCTGGCTCCAGACTGACTCCCACAAACAAATGTCCCTCTGACCCAAAGCACTGTGGGAAAACCGCTGTGCTGAGAATCTCACAGGAGCCAGCAGCAGCAGCATGTAGCAGCCAGGCTAAAGGCTGGACCAGAGACAAGGCAGCTCCTCCTCAGGCTTTACTACAGTATCTAACTCATTTAGAATAATACACCACACCAGACATAACAACACCTGTCCCCAAAATAACACAGCTCTGCTCATTGGACTGGCTCACAGTTCACATTCCACAACGTTCTGTCGCGTATCGCATGGATGTGTGATTTGAAAAACTACAAAACTGATAGGAGACAGGGGGGTCACGCGTTGCAAGATCTTTGACAAGGACGCATCTCCACACGCGACAGATGACATGGGCCAGACGGGAATCATATAGTTGTTTTCTTTTAACCATGGATGGCCACAAGAAACAAGTAGTTTGTGAGCTTATTTCCAGCCGGAAGAAAAAGGAGGAAAAAAAGGGCTTTTAGAAAAGAATGGATTGGGAGACGTAGGCAGGAAAGATTGTCCGTCCTATAGAGAGAAATGGAGGTGAATAAATAATGGAAACGTTTGTGCTTTGTTTTTTTTACAAATATTGAAAAGTTTGTGTGTGTGTATGTATTACTATAACAACTGTTGTAGTGTATTACTGCCCCCCCTCCCCCCCAGTGTCCTGCTCTCCCATTGGCTGCTCTCATTGCCAGTCACAACCCTTTTCACACTGCATGATTTGGACTCACAGACAGGTCCAAATTTTTAGCATTACAGATATCAAACCTCACAGGAACGTACGCTAATTTGCATATGATCTTCAGCTTTTGTCGGTGACGTCTAAAGACATGACGGAGAGTGAACAAATCTTACAGTGTGAACTAAGATGTACCTTAACAGCACAATATTTATTCTTCAACAGAATTCAACAAACACAATGACCTTCCATTTTTCGTTGGGAAAATATTTCACTGTGGATCAATAATAACAATAATTACAGAAGCAGTCATTGGCAATGTCATTCTTAAGTCCCAGGCTCCTCTCAACTAGGGCTGCAACTAACGATTATTTTGATAATCGATTAATCTTTAGATTATTTTCTCGATTAATCGATTATTAATCGATTAGTGGTTTGGCCCGTTAAATGTCATAAAATAGTGAAAAATGTTGATACATTTTTCCAAAGCCCATGTTGACGTTCTCAAATTTATTATTATGTCCAAAATACACAGATATTTCAGTTTACTGTCATAATAGGAGTAAAGAAACCAGAAAATATTCACATTTGAGAAGCTGAAATCAGAGAATTTGGAAAGGTTTTATTAAAAAATTACTCAAAACGATTAATCGAATATCAAAATAGTTGGTGATTATTTTAATAATCGATTAATAATCGATTCGTCGATTAATCGTTGCAGCTCTACTCTCAACAATAAAATAAAGAAGAAGATACTGTATAATAGAAAACACAAAAGTGAAGAGAGTAACACCTGAGACACAAATAACACAACAGTAGTGCAAAGACACTGATGTAACCAGGATCCATGTGCTCGGCGTGTATGCTGTGGGTTCTATAAAGGGAAAGTGGACCAGTGGAGCACATTTAGCTGCTTACCAGATCCCTGTGGAGAACCCAGTTGGCATGGAGGTAATGGATCCCATCCAGGATCTGATAGAGCAGAGACTTGACCATCCCTCGGGGCAGCTGCATGGGCTTCTTGTTGGCCTTGGAGGCGCGATGGAACTTGATGATGTGCTGCCAGACAGAGCAAAGCTTTCACCTCAGCTTAAGGAACGTATTTTAAGACTCTTTTTTTTTAAAGCCACTGAAATGAAAATTTGAGACAAAGTTTACAATAACCCAAACTAAAGACAAATGTATGTACTTCAAAATAAAAAAATTAAAAATGCCAGAAATAATTTAAAGGGAATCATAAATAGAGGATATAAACGTGAAAAATAACATATATAATAATATATATATATATTAATTTGAGAACACACGATTGTCATTGAAAAAAAAAAGGTTTCACGACCAGGTCATACACACACTTCATGACATACTGTATAATGAGAACGAATGGGCAGTAGGATCATTTCATGCACCATTTGCATTCTGAATGAAGGTGGTAAGATATTTGGGTAAGTGAGTTAATAGATGCTTCCATATATTAATAAAACTGCTCTTGTTTCCTTTTGTTTCAGCGCTGAGTTTCCATGGGAAATATTCTAAGGATTTCTCGACACCACTGTGTCACAGGTGGTGGTTTTTATTGAAACCAGTTTAGCAATATAAATGTTCTTGTCAAGAAGAGCAGTTTATCTAGCAATTTGGTTCATTTGCTTTCTAGAAATATATCGGGTGACACTGTTGGAACAGAGCAGGGAGACTCACCCACAGGTCATGTTCAGCGTAGTCGAAGAGAAGCCACACCTTTCTGTCACTGTGGGACAGGAAGACTTTCTGCAGGGCGATCACATTCGTGTGCTTAAGTTCTCGTAACAGCTGGAACACACAACGCAAAAGAGTCAATCATGTGGAATGGGCTCATTTGAAAACAACATAACATAATAAGAGCTCCGGAAAAAAATTAAGAGACCACTCCAAATGTTCAGTGTCTCTTGTTTTACTCTTTAGAGGCATAGGTTTGAGTAGAATGGACATTTTGTTTTTATAATATAAACTACTGAAAACATTTCTACCAAATTCACAATAAAAAAATATTGTCATTTAGAGCATTTTCAATAAGTAATATAGAGATAAAGATTTAAGAAAAATCCAGACCGGTCTCTTAATTTTTTCCGGGGCTGTATATATTTTTTTGTAACGTTAACTGTGTGTCAACACAACAGCATTTCTCTCTCTGCAATGTGTTTTCATGTGAAATGTCTGCAGTTATAACCCAGACTGGCAGGAGCACTAAACAGATTGGCTTTCTGATAAAAAATAAATAAAAAACTGTTGCATTATCTGGGGAAAAGTAATAAGGAAGAGAGAGTAAAGTATTGACCTTTAAAGTTAGAGTTAATATAATGTTGAATACCAGAGGACCAAAATCCCCTCTCGAGGCATTTCAATATATTTCAATATATAATAAATATTTCTTTACAAGATGTGCAAAAAGGCATATTCATCTAGTACACTCCCTGTGCTTTGCTGCAGCCAAACACTACACAGAACAATGAGATGGGGGATGAAATACACGCCATTTGGAGGCTCTTATGAGTATTGTGAATTCATTCATTTACAGCATTGATACACATTAGGAATAGAAGACAGGGAGGTATTCATATCTAAAATGAGACATCCAACAAGTGCTAAATGTCTCACTTAATATGCCAGGTCTGCTGGGGTTGAAAAAAACATGTCAATATACTTGCAGTGTTGGATATTGTATGCCATTCATTCCATATCACAGTAAGAAAAGTTTTCTTAATACAGTCTTAATGTATAAATGATGAAAACAACAAACGAGCATGGGGAATTACATGACAAAAGGAACATAAATCATGGTTTTGGTCATTGTGTCGGTCCAACACTTTGATCCAAAGAGAAATATAAATTTTTATTTTAAGATGCAGAATATTTCAATACAATCATTGCTCATAGAGGATGAACACTTAAACATTGGTGATCTCCTGATTTTTTATTCAGCCTAGTTTCGGTACTACTGCTCCCACGATGCTTTGGGGATGTATGCAGGGCCGCCAATAAGGGGTAGATAAGTGGGAAAGCTTTATAGGGCCCAGCCACTTGGGGGGCCCATGGTTTTCAGAGGCCAAGAACCTAACTATGCTTAAAGGAATACTTCACCCATACTTAACCGGCGTTCTATCATTATAAGATCGCTATTATAATATAATGAATGAGGTTTTTCTTCCTTCAATCTTTCCTCAGTCTTCCCTTGGCCCAGCTGTCCTGTTAATCCTAACCCTACATTTTCCCATGTGACTGTGTGATGTCACCCTAGTAAAATGTAGGGTTAGACAGTAAGACCATAAAACAGTCTTTCGGCCTTTTCTCAGGCTAGGATGAACCGATTTCTAAAATGTTTGCACATTTATACTACATATGATCTCAGAATTCAATACACCTTCATATTTCCACCGGTGAAGTAGGTCTTTAACTTTATTTTTAACGGAAATATTTACTTTAACCAATTAAAACTTGCACGACCATAAAAAACAAAACATTTTAAATATTGAAACTTTGGTAAAATGTCAATATCTTCTCCTCCGCTAGCTACCTAGTGAATACTCAAGAAAAAACAATGTTATTTTTTAGAAATCTGTTGAGTATTAAGCAATTGTGTGAGTGTTAGGGTTTTACAATAAATTGGTAAGTAAGTAAGAAATGTGTTTATATTTTTTTTAAATATATATGATAATCACAAAAGAGTCCGTTTTCTCACTTGAGCTCCGGCTCCCCAAACTCTCGCTGCACGTCCCTGGTTGATAAGATAGTTAGTCTATCTACAGAGTAAAGTAAAGTATGAGTAAGAGGGGGGAGGGGGGGGGCATTGACTGGAGGTTTTAAGAAACTTGCACTTTATCCATACACCTTACATTTCTATTCATAGACTATAAAGCACCATGTCGTTCATGTTCAAATGTTTGTTTGTTTTGTTCTGGGTTGTACTATCGGGGAAGTATGGTTTGTATGAAGCAATCCCACACTGTGCCCAACACAAATGTCCCCACAATAAAGTTTAACCTAACCTAACATAACACAATGTGATTGTAATGGGAACAGCAAACCACAATAAGGAGTCCCGATTAAGAAGGTGTTGGATGTTATTGTTCCAGCTTCAAAGGAGGAGTGTGTGGAGGACTGATGCTACACAACAGGCTGCACCATTAAAACAGCACCACCTTCTTTCTCTGCCTTTGGAACTGCTCAATGGCTTGACCCACTCCCCATCCGCACTGTGCCATGTGCTGACCCCTAACAATAATCAATGGTGCCCTTTACAAAGACCTACATGTCTGTGGGCTATTTCAGACAGAACTGAAACAATCTACAGTGAATCCCACCCACACAATTACTTATTCATTTGTACAAACTGGCATGACTATTAACTGTACTTCACCTACAGTACCATATCCATCCAGGGATTGAGTGAAGCCTTTTATTAGCAACATGCTAGTGCCACAGTTTTTTACTCACTTCAGATTATCTGTGTTGTATGCACTTTGCATTAGTCTCCACATGTTGCTGACTCCAGTTATACTGAGAAATATCATGTTTGCTTATATTAGTAGTCATTCCGTTACACAGATGAAGAACTGGATGACAGACACAAAAGAAATTAAATAGGAACCTAATCCTTAGCCATACCATAAGTCATGGTTTTATGGATTGTACATGTGAGAATGTTGAAATTAGTTTTGTTGGAAGACATCCATGGACGAAATAAATATAAATCAATCAATCAATCAATCAATCAATCAATAAGTGGTTTTTGGCAATCATATACCAGTGTGAACCTGCAGATTGATGTCTCGTGGACTCACTCTGAGAGTAACTAAAGCTGTGTAAATACCTTGGGGGACTTGAAACCGGGCCAGCCCATAACAGGACTGTAGTGGAATTACTCACCTCACCTACAGTATCATATAAAGCCACTTGGAATATCTAAGAAGGTGCTCAGTAAACATTTTAGTGCTGGTCCGCTGTCTGATCTCATTTGAACTTCAACTCATTTGGATAAGGTATTGTATTTGACTTGGATATTACTGAGTGATCTCATTAATAGTACAGTACTTTCTGCACACAAACACATGGCTTACATGGACAATGCCAGCATGGTTGACAGGAATAACGTGAACTACAACCACAATGTTAAGCCAGAGTGTTGAGAGTGTTAGCATCTGTGGAATATCACTAAACACAAAGCCAAAGCTAATGGGAATGTCGTCAGTATTGGACGAACAAAGCAATTGTGACTTGTTGATGGCACGATATGAAAGGTAAGGCCTTCAAAGTTATTGCAAATCATCCTCGGGGGGACCATGAACATCAGTACCAAAATTCACAGAAAACCAGTTAATCGAGGTGGACACATTTCTTTAATAACACCCTAACGGTGGAGGAAAATTCAGACGATCACCAAAGCTGTTAGGGATTCATCATCTGGACATCATTGATGTTTGCACCAAAGTGCATGGCAATCCATTCAATAGCTGTTGAGGTATTTCGCCAGACTGGGCCGACCAACCATCAGACCGACATTGCCTTCCCTAGATCCCCTATTAAACATTCTCTGAATTAAATAACTCTGTACTAAGCGTCAAAAGTGGGTTTTAGTTGCAAATTTTAGTCAACAAAACAAAGTAATAATTGTGGCTGGAGGCACAAACTCGCTAAAAACCTAAAGGGCTGTTTGCTTCAAGCGAACTAGCCTGTACAACATGTCATCCGATCTGACCATGTCTAAAGCCAACAGTGCTTATACCTGTTCCATGTGGCTGCACTCAAAGGCCTGGACCACATTAAAAAAGTCATTTGTGATTGATTGTACAAACGAGCACCCTCTTTGGATAGTCCCCTCTCAAACTCCACTGCAAGAATGAAGCAATGAAGCGTGTCAGTAGAAAATGTCCTGCTTGATCACAGAGTCTCAAGCGTACTGTTCATCCAGAACCACCAGAAAGCTTCTCTGCTGTCATATTGATGTGTCCCTATTGAAACGGCTACAAGGACAGGAGAGTGCACTGTGTGTCACTGGATACTGACCTGTCATCTATCAGTAGGCAGAGGGGAAACCAAATGCCTCTGCAGAATTATTACGGACTGAGCAAGCAACTGTTTATGGGGGAATACTACTGACTGTGTCTGAACAGTGCTGTCTTCCAAAACCTTATTCCTAACATGGAAATAACCTTTGGATTAGGACATAGAAAAACAGACCTGATGTAATCTGATGATCGAAAATAGATACGCAGAATCATCTGAATTAATACACAGTAGATCAATTGTTGTAACTGAATAAACCCTTTACCAAAACTACAAAAAATTTAATTTTCTACCCAGTACAGTTGCGGACAGGATTGGGAGGAGGTGGGAGGGCCAAACCGAGGGGAATAATGCTGGAATTGTATGCAGGCTGTTTGATTTGGCATGTGGTTGTGGAAATGAGGTTTGTGTTTAATCACAACCGTAATCCACAGGCTATAATAGGGCATTGTAGTAATGAGCCCGGGGTTTAGGGCTTGTGCACTCCCCAGCTCTACTCTGTGGCACCACTTTCTGCCCTGAGGGCCGTGTGCTGGACCAGACCCACTGAGACCTCATGTGATCATCAACCTGGGTTTAACCCATGTACTGTGTACTAGGCTACAGCCATGAGGTCAATCCAAGAGTTCGCTGTTCACACAAGACTTTGGCAATGTCGGCTCGAATCCAAATAAGTATAAGATAGGGAATTTACCTTAAAGATGAGCTAAAAACCAAGAAGGGATGTATCCTTGCGACCAGCTTTTGTATGTAGAATTAGGTCAGTTACGTAGATAAGTAGTTTGTGAAAATAGAAAAATAGGACATAATCCTGTGTTTTGGAGGTATTGACCGACTTTCCACACAGCTAATTTAATGTTAGCCTGACTGTATAGCTGCATTTCAGAAGTCCTGTCCTCATGGGAAGGCTTAAGGGTTCACACAACTTCCAACTAGGAACAAAACCTGGTGTTTCCTGAATGTAATCTCACCCATGGCTGACATTAGCAAGCCAGCTAAGAACTTTTGAGTTTAGGTATAATAGCATTACTCCTCTTTTGGTTAAGGATAATAACTTTCCTAAACTTCCAGACCGAGCTAACATGTGCCCGACCAGTTTGTTAACTGAGACCAAACTGAGGTCGGCAACAGTGTTCTGGGGATTAGTGATTGATATTAAGTCTTCGGCTTTTTCCTGTGAAATTCTCCTTTTAAAGGCCGTGGAACTGTCGCCTCAGTGCTCGTTGAATACATGCGCGGGCCCGTTGGAGCGGTTGGAATATTTGAGAACTGGTGAACTTTTTCCTACGCGACAGTTGAAAAATCATAATCGCGCTCCTCCGCCTGTCACTTCACACAAGGACCGCAATGTGACGCCGAGTGGCCAGGTGACAACGCGAGGGGAATGCCATTGTCGTCCAAAAATACACCGCAGCACTGGCTGAGACATTCCTTCATTACTTTCATCATTGATTTATCTTGTTGTGATCAAAATGGTTGCCATTTCATTTTCCATTGAACTAATAATCGATTTGGCTTTAGCATGAAAACACATGCTGTAGTTAATTTTTTAACTCAGTGAAGGATATAATCTTGACACGTTTTGGAATATCACTGTGAACAAATAGACTTACAGTTGAGAGCCACAGGCAAGGTACACAGAATATAATGAGCACGTCTTGCGTCCACAACATGATGGAAACAATCTCCAGTGTTGTTGTACTTAGTTGTCACTATTTATTGTGCACTTACATTTGTACAAGCTGTGAAACTGGTAGAACTGGTGGAGCAACTTCTTGTAGCCTAATTGGTAGAAGTGGTTCAATGAGTGTGTCCAATGAGAGCTACACAAGAGTACCTTACATTAAACAATCAGCCACTTGGAATGCTTGTAGATGTGTTTGGCTATAAACAGTTCCCTGGGGAATTTTTTAACCATTAGTCATGGTTTTATGAATGGAGCCCATTTTGTTTGTTCTTCAGCATATTGAACAATGAAACAAGAGAATAATTGCCTTTTAACAATTTTTTCAAAATAAAATAAAGTCTCAAAATCTGTAGTTCTCAATGTTTGAAGTTTGGGCTGCAAACTGCAACCAGTCTTTGCAATGTTAGCTAGCCGGCTGCAAAGATGTCATCAGAGAAGGACACAGATCTACTACCCATTCCAAAATTTGCCGATCTTCCCAACCATAAAACACAGCCACAGAAACAACATTTTGGAATGGACAAGAATCCCTCGAAAATAAGACACATTTTTCTCCCAGAAATGGGAAAATGTGCCAGTAGATGTCAGGAAGAATAAAACTGCTAGCAAGTTATCGTGTATGTTAACTGGACTGGGCGATAAAACAATGATAATTGTCTCAATTAAAGAAATTCTAGATATAAATCAAATAAATAATAGCTTAAAGTTTAATAGAAGTAAACCACCCATACCCTGGGAGAGAGAGGGGCGCCAATGCACCTTAAACGCTAGTTGCCACGCACCTTTAAGAATAAAGGGCACACCCAAAGGTGTGGCAGGAATAGAGGTCCAAATGAGCAAGTTCAAACAAGGTTGTATTGGTGTGGTTGCATATGGGTGACAAAACCACAATTGTTCTGCTTACTAGGTGGTGCATGTGGAACAAGAATACCATGCCAGTGATCCGTACTAATGACAATATAAACAGCATGATTTTCTTAAGCCATCTGACGCATTTCTCAACTTAACACGTATATACTTATAAACTCAGAAGCTGATAAATGTAATTGATAAGGACTTCCATGGTACATCTTAAATGTTTGCAAGCTGCTGGCGTAATAGCATGAAACAATAAAAAGTCCTGGGAAAAGTCCACTAAAGGCCATAATCAAAAGCTGTAATCCAGTCTGAGCCACTGACACCAGCATGCCCTGTGAAAAGAGATTCCATGGGCAGGAAATCTTGCGACTTACTTTAATGCGCTATTAGGCAAAGGCCATTTAGCCCCATTATTCAGCATGTGTTCAGATGGAGAGCATGCCATCAGCAGATTGTAAAAGATGCTGATCGTCACTAGGCAAAGGGTCACGTTGACGGAAAACTGTATACCACTTACTACCAGACAACTGTAAAATTCCTAGTCGATATGTTTAAATGGCTGGTTAAGTGAGAAAGAAGAGGCAAGAATATGAACATGGCAGGAATAAAAGAACAGGCTGTTTGACCCCCCCCCCCCCCCCCCCTCTCCCCCCGCTGAGAAAATAGGTCATGTTTTGGTAAAGGCCTCCGAGAGAAAGCACTCGCTGGACGGACTCCAAATGTTGGCAGCTAAACTGGACTCTGGCCAGCCTAGTAGAGTGGGTCCTTCAAGAGGTATTCAACACCCAAATGTGTTTCCAGGGTCACTGGCCACTACAGTACACTTCTAGGCAGTTTTTGAAAGTTATTAGAAAGAAGATATCGAAGTCAAGTTGTTTTTCAGTCATGGATTAAAGTTGACTTGAAGTGCCTGAAGCTATCTTTGGTTCCAGAGACCAGTAAAGCACTGTGGCTGTTAGCCAGAGGCCACATTTTTCAACTGGTGTGTTTCCCACAATGTCCTCCTCTGCTTTCTGTGACATGGGTATGCTTCACAGATTGATTTTTCTTGGCCCAGTTCTTTTCCAAAAAAGTGATTATTATATCAAAAACAACAGACTACTGTGATTCATTCATCAATAAGGATGTGTTGCTATCACTTTGGGCAATGTAGAAATGAAATGTTTGACAGACGTGTTGCTTTTGTCATCGAATATTTTTCTCCGCATTTTCTCCACGACCAGAAAAGGAGACTATAACGACATATTTACCAACATATAATAAGTCATTGTTTATGAAATACAAGCTTAGCATTGGATAAAAAAGAAACAAATAATTCTCTCCGAAAGGAAATATCTTGTGTTTTTGTTGACTAAAAATTTGCCTAAATCTTACATTGACCAAATTACTAAAATGCTATAAAAATGTACTGATCTAAATTAAAACCAGATCCCGGAATGCTCAACGGTTTAAAGGCGATCCCACTCACTCAATAACTTGTGTAAGAACATAATGGGTTCAGAGTGGTCTTGTACTTTTTTCACAACACATCCAACTGGCAGGAGGAGGGTGAGGTTTTAACAGGAAAAGCGAATGCCTGCAAGAAAAACACAGGGCTGCCCTGGACCCTCTGATTAATGGCTTCTGTGACACACATACACACAGACACACACAGACACACACACGTGCACACTCTCTCTTTCTGCTACTATGTGCAACTACAAGCAAATGCATGCACACGCATGTGCACACACTTGCGCGCACACACACACACACACACACACACACGTGGAACGTGCACGCCAAGCCTCTTCCCTCCACCACACACACACAGTGATGGCCGCAGCCATTTGCTGTTATTTACAGACCAATACTGCTGACTCCACTGTGTTACAGATGCACCGCAAGCTGCAGCCTCAGAAAACATACTGGTTTTAGTGCAAGATCCGGACGAATTAACATGGTGTCCATCAGATCACAAGCAAATTAAACACAAAATATCTGTAGTTACATGTAGTTACTGTAACAACAGCTTTAGTAGATGTATGAGTGCATTTAACCTCTAAAATATTACACGGAAGCAGAGCGCAACACAGGGGTGAATGTTTATGCGCCTACAATGGCGGAGCAGGTAAAAATCCTTCCCAATGTCTGTTTTAATGGTTTTTAATCATGTTTCATTGCACTTACGGATCTAAGATGATGCTATGACTCGATGCTTGAAGACCGCAGTGCATTAATGTGGTGACGTGGGGACGAGGGAGGGGACTGCTAACTGCAGTCACTGACAGGAAGTTAGCTAAAAGTACCATTTCGCTTACTGAACCTTTAAATAATACAATTTATCTTTCATAGTTAAAATAATTTAAAAAAAATACATTTAAAAACAGGCTATGGACCAGTACGTGGATCGGAGTTGTCAGTCGATTGCAGCGATATCGGACCTTATACCAATATTGGATCAGATTGGTCCCATCCCTAAAAATCTGTGGAGCCAACGCAGTCCATTCCTTTAAGCGCAAACTCAAAATACACCTCTTTGCATCTACCCTTCACATCATTTCATTTCTGTAACACCTCACTATGGTTACCCAACATGTAATTGGTCACTGTGAATATCGTCTTTATGTATAGTTTTGAATGCTTTTGCTCATGCATTTTATAGAATGGCACTATTCATGACATGTTTCTTGTTCATGATGGTTTGTTGTGTTGGAATGATATTTGTATTTTGCTTAAGGTGTACAGCCCTTTTAGGCATTTTTGTATGTGTGAAATTGGGCTATAATACATTTTGATTAATAGATTGATATACTATATATACTGTATGGTTTGCCAGGTAATATTTCTGTTGATGAGTCTGTATCGACACAATGGCTGACAAATTAAACTACTCCATTGAACTGACAGAAAGACATTACTCACTAATGTGATCCCTAGCAACCGCGTGTTGGGATCTTTTCTTCCTACACACCCTCTACAAATACAACTGAAATATGTTCCTGTTTGCACAGTGATCTGCACGCTGGGGAAGAATGGATGGGCGAAAAAACACAAGCTGCCTTCTGGAGACTCAAGCCTGCCTCTCAAAGCAGGACCGTCAGCTCATTTATTACTGTTGTTTTCTTCGCAGTATATAATTTGCTACTGAGGATGGAACAAGGCTATCCAGCAACAAAATAACATCCTTCAGTACTGCCCACCAGTGCTGCTATGGCAGAAAGGAGAAAAAAGAGGAGGGAATATTTATGAGGCCAGCTGAACAAAAGCCATTGTGACCGATAGGGAAAGCAAGACTCGTTTCATGGGAATAATGAAATCCATGAACAATGTTTCAATTAACAAAGGTCAAACTTAATGGAGTGAACAGATGTCAAACAGGAGCAGGTGGGTGAGTTAATCCACCTGCTCAATACACATTAAAACCCTGAGAATTTTTGGGATCTTAGATAAAAAAATTATTTTATATTTTTTGTCATTACAGTCTTTCAACAGAATCATATTGTGGTAGAAAAAAATGAGGCCAAATAATTCAAGGTTAATTCAATTCTCAAATTGGGTTATTTTCATAGTTTCATACCACACTGGGATTATTTTAACATCTTACAATGTGTGAATTTTGGCTGGAATTGATCGTTAAAAACAATGTATTATAAAAAACGACCCTCTCTCTTTTCCCCCACCGTATTGGCACGTATTGGCAAGAAGGACAATCCTGCTAAGGCACGGTACAGGGAAAATGGGCCTATTCAGAGCAGACTGAGCTTTTTGGAAGGCGGGGCTTAAAGAGACAGGCTCTAACGATAGTTACGTATGTAACTACGGTTCTATGAGTTCCGGATGACCGCCAGAGGCGGTGCTTATAGCACTGGATATTCCATTGCGCGCATGCGCAGGTCGAGATCTTTATACCAACAAAGTCACCTGTGACACCCGGGTGACTCCAGGAATGTCTATATATTCCGGAAGTCACCAGAGGTTCTGTTCCACTGGATCTTCTCGCGGTGTCTGAGAAGTCTGAGTGACAGAGAACTCTGGCGGTCATCCGGAACTCATAGAACCGTAGTTACATACGTAACTATCGTTCTATTTCGTTCCTACTGACCGCCAGAGGCGGTGCTTATAGCACTGGATGACTTATACCAAAACGGTCACGAAGAGTACTCATCAATTAAGGGCTTGCAGCCATCAACAAGACAGCTGTCATTCCACCGGATGAGGTGCAGCAACATTTACTCTGTAGAGCCGCGCAACGTACATGATGAAGACCATGTAGCCGTGGCGCAAATGTCCTGCCGTGAAATCCGCTTCAAGGCAGCCCATGATGTAGCCATACTCCTGGTAGAGTGGCACTCAACGGCCAAGGCATGGGGAGCCCCTGTGCTCTATATGCATACAAGACCACATCCACAAGTCAGTGGGAGTGTCTCTGTTTGGACAGGGCAGCCCCCTCCCTGCGGCTCCCATAGCAGACAAAAAGGTATTTGTCTTACGCAAGCTGGTTGTTGCCACAACCTATGCCCTAAGCGCCCGCACCGGGCACAGTGGGTCTGACATTCTTTCTGCACCCCCTGGTGAGCCCAGGGGATTGAAAGCAGCCAACTCGATCGATTGGTTTACATGGTGGGGAGACAATCGTTTGGATAGGAAGGATGGAGTTGGCGAGAGCACCACTCCTGACCCTTCTACATGCCAGCGCAAGCACGCCTGGCTTACTGACAAGGCATGGAGTTCACCGACCGATTGCAGTCGCAATGGCAAGGAGGAATGCCGTCTTCATCGACAGCCGCGTCAGGTCTGCCTGACTCAGCGGCCCAAATGGGGGTAGTCCTAAGGCCCTCAGGACTACTTGCAAGTCCCCTGATGGTGCCCTCAGGGGTCACGGTGGCTGAATGAAGCCTCTGGCCTCCCTTCAGAAACTGCCTGACTAGGTAGTGGGACCCTACCGTCTGGTTATCCACCCCTGCATGTGCGGCCGATATCACAGCCACATAGACGCACAGGGTGGAAGCAGCTCTCCTGTTGCCCACACAGACTGCAGAAGTGTGGTATCACTATCACTGAGCAAGTCCATGGGACTTCGCCATGTGCCATGCACCGCTGTGAAAACGGCTTCCACCTGTTTGCATAGCGCCATGTAGTGGAGAGTGCCCCTGAAGTCAGAAAAGGTATGGACCTCTGACTGGTCGCAATACGTCAACAGTGGGTCCTGGCTACCAGGAGCCCCACGCACAGCTGCAGGCGCCCCGAGTTCGGGTGCCACATGTGTCCGCCTACCTGAGACAGAAGGTCCTGTCTCCCTGGAAGGCACCAAGGCTCTCCTTGAGGAGTTTAGTAACGCTGGGATCCATGGCCTTCCTGGCCAATGTGGAGCCCCCAAACGTAGGCTGTAACTGCAATGCTGGACCCCATCCAGTGTTGTCAGTAACAAAAGAATTGTAGGAAATGCATAAAGCAGGCTGACTGGCCAAGCATTAGCCAGAGCATCCTGCCTTAGGGGACTGGTCCTCTCCATCTAGGAGGACCCAGGGGGACAGTGGGTCATCTCTTCGGAAGCAAAGAGATACGCCACTGCCCTGCCATACTTGTCCCAATCATGCCCACCACCTCCGGATGGAGTCTCCACTCCCCGGGGGTGGCCCTTTTCTATCGCTGTGTTCCGGACACCTGGAACTTGGACAGCTTAGATAATGATAATTAGATAATGCTGAGGTCAGCATACTTATCAATCGAAGGAAGAGGCTGTACTCCAGCAGCCTCCATTGCATGAAGTGCTGTAGTAGCTGCTGAACGGTAGCTACGCGCTACGGAGAAAGGCAGGCTCGCATGGCCGCCGACTCGAGCACCAGCTGAGCTGCAATGGTGGCAGGGATGCTGCCACACACTGTTTAATATACGCAGAGCCAGGGACGGCCCAACGGAAGAACCCTGACTGGTACACCTTGCCCAGAAATGCAAAGGGGAGGACCACCTGTGACATTGGGCAGTAGGGACTTGAAAGTAGCATCTTTCAGGCTATAACACAACCCAGTCCGCCTGAGCGATAGACTGGAGGACCCCTGCAACACGCAACATGGGGAAAGGAAGAATCGTGAGGCACTGATTCCGCCGTCTTAGCCCAGAACGGGGCGACCCCGCCCCACCTCCTGGTACCTGAGCTTCGGTTGAGTAGAACCTACCGAGCATCGAGTAGCACCCCCAAGGACTCTGGGGGAGGGCGGAGACTGGACGCCGACCTCCTGGCGCCTGAAATGCAGCTGTAGCGCAGTGTTACGGCGCTGTACAGAATGTGCTGAGAAGCACTGGCCCCTTGATTGTCCACCTGAACGTGGTTGAAGCTATTGGCACGGGGTACCACAGAGGTTCCCGGCCTGGAATCAGGCAGAGGTGCACGTCGCAGCGTGCAACTACTGTCTAGCCTGGTCAACCTGAACACTTTGCCCTGGGACCTGAAGAGCAGCTGGCCGAACGTCTGGCCTGGGACCACTGGAGAGAACGGAGGGTCTGTCGACACACCTCCGACTGGGACGACTGCGCCAGCCAACCTTGGCGGCGCGCCACGTCACAGCTGATCAACCTGCCTAGCCCTTTTCTTGTGAAGCGACCTTGGGTACCTTGAAAGGCGCTATATAAATTCAAATTATTATTATTATTATTAGCTCCCTAAGTCATAATGCAAAGTCTGCAGTGAAGCATCACTGAGGGTCCGTGCTGAGTGACCAGCACCTGACCCCTGTATGGTTTGCGACCGAGCCAGGACTGTGTGAGAAAGCAAATTCCCAGATGGCCCCCACAGGCAGCAATGTCGTAACTCCTAGTAAGGAGGTCGCCTGAAATCCGGCACTGGGGCCGAGGGCAGCGCACATCGGCTCTCAGAGCCTCGTCTGGGGAGACAACCAGGGATGCTATAGCAGGCTCAATCGGAGCTAACCAGTCCGAGCCCTAACTATCAGCATTGTGCATGGCTGCCAGAGCTCTACTGTCACTAGTGTGATGGGAGAGAGCCCTTAAATCTGGCCAGCATCTATGGAGCCCAGCGGAATAAGGCTCAGAGGGAGGCACACAGAAACGGAGGATTGAGGGCCTGCCGAAAGAAGGCATTCGTGGGTGCAGATGAAACCAGAGCTTCATCTAACCCCATACTTGGCGAGTCACGGACAGACACTGACTTCCTAGCCGAGCTGCCCACCTGTAAGAGACTACAGGACGCAGCTGTGGACAGCATGTCATCCCCCGAGTAGGAAGGATGCACAGCCGCAAGGTTATTCACTGCACTGGTACCATGAACTGGTTGGAGGCTAGTAGAAGAGCCTCTACCTAGCAACCTAAGTGCCTGAGACATGAAACTACAGTTCATGCATGGGTTATCTGACAGCGCTTCCCTCAGGTGCTCAACCCTGAGACCTGCAGGGCACTTGTCATGGCCCTGTATGGAGGTCATGAAGGCGTAAGCTGGCCACTGTTGAGCCAACGAAATATGCGTCTGACTACACAATTATGGGCGCTTGACATAATGGCAACCTTAATTACCCTATCTCAGTAACTAATTAGAAAATAGCAAATTAGTTAGTAGGCTATGCAGCCGGGCTCTAGGCGAGAGCACCGAGCACCGGTGTGCAGCCCAAAATTAACCCCTTGAAGGCGACTCTGCTACCCGCAAGCCGCCTACTGGAGGCAAATTAACGCAGGCTTAGGCAATCGCGCCCTAGGCGAGAGCACCCGAGCACGACGCCCCTGCAAAACGATAAATGAAGTACGCAACTGGCCTAGGCGACACAGCACCCAAGCAGCAGTGCAGCAAAGCTAGCAAATACCGCGGCGGCGGCTACTGCCCACGCCGCTCACTGATAATCAAAGTAAGCACCCGGCCCCGGCGAACTCACCACCCGAGCACAGCGCAACAGCTAGCAGAATAAATTAGAACTTACCGTGGCGGCGCTATCCCAGCCGCTCACTGGCAACTAATCAAGTAGCAACTGGCCTAGGCGACACAGCACCCAAGCAGCAGTGCAGCAAAGCTAGCAAAAAGAAATTAGAACTTACCGTGGCGGCGCTAACCCCAGCCGCTCACTGGCAACTAATCAAGTAGCAACTGGCCTAGGCGACACAGCACCCAAGCAGCAGTGCAGCAAAGCTAGCAAAAAGAAATTAGAACTTACCGTGGCGGCGCTAACCCCAGCCGCTCACTGGCAACTAATCAAGTAGCAACTGGCCTAGGCGACACAGCACCCCAGCAGCAGTGCAGCAAAGCTAGCAAAAAGAAATTAGAACTTACCGTGGCGGCGCTAACCCCAGCCGCTCACTGGCAACTAATCAAGTAGCAACTGGCCTAGGCGACACAGCACCCAAGCAACAATGCAACCTGTTGTGTAAAACTATGCTGCCCACTGGCGAGCATAATTACAGTAGGCTTTAGGCAATCGAGCTTTAGGCGAGAGCACCCAAGCAACAATGCGACCTGTTGTGTAAAACTATGCTGCCACTGGCGAGCATAATTACAGTAGGCTTTAGGCAATCGAGCTTTAGGCGAGAGCACCCAAGCAGCAATGCGACCTGTCTAATAGTACATTGGCAGTGTAACCCTGCCGCCCACTGGCGAGCAAGTTACAGTAGGTTAGGCAATCGAGCTCTGGGCGAGAGCACCCAAGCAACAACGCGACCTGTCGAGCCAATTAAAATGTGTAATCCGACACAGTTCAATTGAATTTAGTTTACTTAAGACGGGGACAGTGCAAATCAATAAACCACACGGTCATACATGGGTTAAAAAAATGCTAGAATTAGCCAATGCTATTCTCCATCTGCAGTCCCCTGGCAGTGTCAGCGGCTCTTGGTAACCCCAGCCGCCCACTGGAGAGCCAATCAACGAAGGCTATAGGCAATTGAGCCTTAGGCGAGAGCACCCAAGCAATAATGCGCCTTAATAACACAGTGACGGCAACGACGTTCACTGTCGAGCAGATTAAGTAGCCTATGCAGTCAGGCTAAGGCGTGAGCTACCGTGCAACACGGCTCTTATAACACAGCAGCACAGACACGACACCCGTGCTGTGAACTAAGCTGCCAACTGGCGCCACACTACAGCAGCCTACACACGAGCAACAGTGTGACACGGCTAAAATAACGCGGTGAAGGCGATTAGGAAACTAATTCGTCCACCGGCGAGCAATACAGCAGCATACAGTGTATACAACAGCATACTAGTGTGTGGCACGGCTCACCCACTGGTACAGCAAGAAGTAAACTATGCAACGCAAGGCTTAGGTGAGAGCACACGATTGGTGCGACACAGCTCACTACAACAGTGAAAGAGACTTCTGACCGAAGCCGCCCACCTGACGAGCAAATTGAGTAGCCTATCAAGCCGCTCGCTGTCGATTAAATCAAGTAAGCACCGGTCGGGGCGAACGTAGCACCCGATCAACAGTGCAACAATGCTAGAAAGACAATACATTCGAGCATACAATTAGCAACCGGCTTAGCGAAACACACAAGCAACGGTGCGAACGAAGAATAACACGGCGACTGTGAACCCAGCCGCCGCCTGATCTAATCAAAGCAAGGTGGAAAGGTGATATTAGCTTCCGCGGTAGCCCCGGGCTACGCGTAGCCTTCACACTACTCACCCTGACCGGTGTTGTGCCGAATTCCCACTCCCCCGCAGGATCCCACTCCCCTCCGAGGCGATTCTTAGGCTTTGAGGAAACTGTTAGTAGGCTATTTAATTCATGGTTCATCAAAATACAAGTTATGTTGTGCTGCACTTGAGAGCCTATACGATTTGTATGTCGTGCTACTCGTAAAGTCCGAATGATTGTCTCACGAAAATAGACGTACTTTGGAGCTGCACTTGAAAAACGATGTTGATGTCGATGTTGTGCTACACTGTCCTATTATCGAAATGAGGGTAATATGTGAATTGGCTCCTCATGCCCTGTAGAGTGTGCCATAAAAAGCTTTTGATACTAGTTGCATGAATGTAAAAGTTAGAAGGGGAGTAGGATTTTGGCAACACTGTTTTTCATACCTGCCGAAATCCCCCCCCCCCCCCCAAACTACAAGTAGCAATACGTAGGGGAGTGGGATCCTGCAGGGGAGTGGGAATTCGGCACAACACCGGCCGTAGCCAAGTCTAACGAATTGCTGTCGCAGCCCTTGGTGGTCGAAGTCAAATCGAAGCACCAACCCTCAGGGTACGAGCTACTTGCGACAAGCTAGTGGTATATTAGCACACAACAATGTGTGCGACCTGCTCCGCGAGAAAATAGAAGGAACAGAACCTCTGGTGACTTCCGGAATATATAGACATTCCTGGAGTCACCCGGGTGTCACAGGTGACTTTGTTGGTATAAAGATCTCGACCTGCGCATGCGCGCAATGGAATATCCAGTGCTATAAGCACCGCCTCTGGCGGTCAGTAGGAACGAAATAGAACACTGAACGTTTCAGACAGAGGCTGAAAAGAGGATATTCAGCAATGACAAAATATTTAAAAAAAATTGAAAGTACACCATGAAAACCGTTTACTAGTATAAAAACAAATTACCATTTTGAATGGAGCATAATATGTGACCTTTAATACAAATGAAGTTATAGTTGGGAGGGTTGCCTGTTTCAACATGATTTTATTTCAATACAAGAACAAATGCTAGCAAGGCTACCGAACATAAGCGAGCTGAAGCCTATAGCTTTCTCTTTGTGTCACCAGACCCTACCGTTGCAGGTCATATCTGTCCCTCCAGAGTCTCACACTTTACAGACCGTTACAACCTACAAGGTCAGGGTCACGTGGCCAACAGGGTTAGCCCAGCTAGCTCCAGGGCTAAAATCTGCTAGCGTGTTTGCTAAGATTTTATTTTGAAGGCATATTAGCTTCATTCATGTCATTATCTATGAAGCGAAAACAAACTACACAATCTTTCACAAAATGATGTTGGAAACAAACTATGGTACAGGATGGTAAATGAAATAAAATGTTTTATATGTACTATTATTTCCCTGAAGTTCGATGCAATAAATAGTGATTTGACTAAATGGCATTGCTCCTTGATCCAGAAATAATTGAATGGAATGTCGGTGATAATAATTTGTCCCTATCACCAGCCCTACCTGAATCAATAATAACATACATATAGTTGCCAGTTTAGTAGCCTACACACACCAAGCTAAAACCAAGTCAAATAGTCAAATACAATAATCCTGCAGTAAACCCTATAGCTGCATGGCGATTTGATTGATTCTGAACATTATAACCTTCATTACAGCGGGGCCTTTGCATGGATGTGGTATGAGGCTGTGTTAGCTTGTAGCTACATGGACCTGAATACTGGCAGCTGGGAGTATATAATCAATAACTATTGTTTTTTTGCTAATCTGACTGAGCAGAAATGTCAGAAAAATGTATCAACTGCTTTACAATTGTGCAAAGTTGTTACTATCCTTTCCATAAGTCAATGCTTCCTCATAATTGTTTCAAACGAATATGCTGGTCCTTAAAAACAATAAGAGTGACTGTATTCTCTGTGACAATACCACATAATTGGTATTTAGTCATAGTAATACTGCATAATAACGGAGTGCTCTGTTTTAGAATGATTCATAACCAGAAACCACAATTCCAACAACCTAATCACACCAAACAGTATTCATGCTATCGAACAACCCATTTCCTGTTTTTCACACTCCAGCTATTAGCTCCATCCTCACAGGTGTGCCCAGCTCCTTCCTCAGGCTAAGCAGAGGGATTTACCTATACGCTAGCCAGGCATGATCTAAAAAACACAGGCAGCTTCTGTCACAGGTGCTTAAAGGCTGGCTCACTGTGTTATGCAACCTGCTGCTGTCCATGTTGAGCTGAGCACTGGGCTGCAGCTACATGCATCATGCTCCAGGAAAGAAGAACGGTGACAAGACAAAAGAATAGGACAAATGTATGAGGGAAAAAAATCCTATTCAAGGCCCCCGATACCCTGATGAGTTGCCCCCTTGATAAACCGGCCCCTGACCTCAATATGACGGAGAATGAGCTAAAAAAAAAACTTCAATCCAATTGGGGCGGATCACTTCAGTGTTTGACATGTTATTGTCTTGGTGTGTTTCACCTAGACATGCCTCGTTTACTCCTACTACTTCAGATATTGATTTCTGCGACCTGAAGTTATGCCTGTTTCTGATCCTAATCTGAGTTGTTTTTTTCGTACTCGCAGCTCAACACCCAAACTGCTCTCCTACTAGTTTATCTCCATTTAACGGTGGTGTCAGTGAGTCTGGAGAATGCCTGTTGTCAAAAATCACTTTATGTCAAAATCAGTGAATATCTAGGGGCGCCCTTAGCTCAGTTGGTAGGGCGTCCCCCCCATGGGCCTCGGCCAGCAGCGGACCCGGGTTCGATTCCAGCCCGCGGTCGTTCTCTGCATGTCACTCCCCTCTCTGCCCCATTTCAACTCTGTCTCTACACTATCAATAAAGCATAAAAATGCCAAAAAAAATCTTAATATTTTTTTTTTTAAATCAGTGAATATCTCCTCAAGATCCATTACCTGTCCTTATTGTGTGTGCACCGGAAAAAAAATCCAGTGTTAACACACAGCCTAGATTCTGTTACTTAACAAAGGAAATGATTAACTAGGTATGTTGCTATCTGCAGTCAGGTGGGCCCCTTTGTTTACATGCCTGTTTACAGAGCCTAGGCTGTGTATTAACACTGGATTTTTTTTTCAGCGAACACACAGTACCCATGCCTTTCATTTCCCTAACCCATATAGGGTGGTTTCAAATGTGGACATGGAAAAAAAAATAGTAAAAAAAGGACCCTAGCCATTTTATGCTGAAAAACCAAAAACCACGTTGCATCCGAGCCAACCTCTCTCCACCCCCTTCCTGCCCCCACTCCACCCGACTGCATGAGGCATGCCAGTAGCTGAACGCCACAGTGTGCTAAACCAAGCGAGCTGGTGGTTTGGGAGGCACAAAGACTCCTTTGTTCTGCTCGGCAAAGTCCAGGAGATTTTCTCAGCGAAAAAAACTAAACAATTTGTGGTTGTGTTAACGTTGAGGAGACAAGCTAGAGTCAGGCCTTGTTCTGCTGTGAAATAATGGTGGGAAGGACACAACCCTACCTGCCGGATCCATGTAGGTGTAGAATCCAGGTACACGGATGTCACCAAAAACATCCCTCTCTACCCTGATCATCTGCTGCACCTTTACTGCTCTGACAAGGAGAGGAGATGTAATGTCTTACATAAATAACACATACTCGCTGTGTCAGACTGAAATTAACAGCCAGCTTCCATTCTGAATTTGATGCCGGTGACACATTTAAAAAAAAGTTGGGACAGGGGCATTAAAAGATTGGGAAAGCTGTAGAATGTTAAAAAACACCTGTTTGGAACATTACTCACTTTTTATTAACATTTTAACTAGTAACAAGTAATATTGTCATGCATGGATATATATATGGCACCCCCTAAAGGTTCAGTCTTTACAAGCAATAATGGGGTGAGGCTTACCACTTTGTGAAGAACTGCAGAGGAAAACGGTCCAACAGTTTAAAAAACAACATTGCTGCAAATCATTGAAGGATTTCACCATCTACAATCCTTAATATAATTAAAAGATTTAGAGAATCCGGGGAAATCTCTGCACGTAAAGGGGCAAGGTCCAAAATTAAATTGTAATGCCCATGACCTCAGGTGGCACTGCATTAAAAACTGACATGATTTTATAAAGGATATCACTACATGGGCCATGGAACACTTCAGAAAACCATTGTCGGTAAACACAGTCCACAGTACATCCACAAATGCAAGATAAGACTCCACCATGCAAAGTGAAAGCCATATATCAACAACATCCACAAATGCTGCAGACTTCTCTGGGCCTGGGCTCATCTGAGATGGACTGACTCAAAGTGGAACAGTGTGCTGTGGTCTGACGAGTCTACATTTTACATAGTTTTTGTAAATCATGGACGTTGTGTCCTCCGGGCTCCAGAGGAAAAGGACCATCCAGATTGTTATCAATACAAAGTTGAAAAGCCATCGTTTGTGATGGTGTGGGGGTGGGTTATTGACCATAAAAAATAGATAAAAAATTGAAAATCAAAAAATCACAAAACAAATTCATATCACCACTGTAAAATCTTGATAAAATATGATTTGACTGGGAAAACATGATTAAGTTTGCAGACATTCTACTTGTATATACTTGTAATCTTTCATGGTATGGCTCCCCCACCGCTCAAGGAATTTGTTAAACAAAATATAAACTCTTCCACCAGAGCATCCACAAGAGGGAATTGTAAAATACCATATAGAAAAGTTATTTTGGGCAGTCAGCCTTTTCCTATCGAGCAGCACATACTTGGAATACCATACCCACAGAACTAAGGAACATTACATCACTCAAATCCTTCTCAAAATCTATAAAAAAATGGTTACTGACAAATCAAATATGCGTCCATAATAATCTGGGATAGTGTTTACGTGTCTTTGCGTTTACTAGTTGTGTTTGTGTCTGAGTTTATGCTCCTTGTCTGTATGCTCCTTGTTTGTGCTTATGTGTTTTGTCTGCATTCATGCCACTTGTATGCTCCTTGTCTGTGCTTTTTGTCTTTCTTTAAATGCTTATGTGTTTTAATCGTGCTATATGTTCATGCATTTTTATCTGTGTCTGTATGCTACTTGCTTCATGTTTTTCACAAACCACCAACCTGTTATGGGCTGGAAAAATGATTGTGTAATTTTACTTGTCTGAGCTTGTGTCAATTTGTGTTTGTGCTCATGTGTTGTATATTTGGGTTTTTGTTTCTTTTAAGTCATTAACCTGCCAGGGACTACAGGTGAAAATTAGCCTGCATGGCTAAATCTGGCACATTTACATGTTGAACTTTGGTGATCATGTTTATCAATGTGCGCTGTCCCTTCTAAATAAAGAAATAAAAAAATAAAAAAATCTAAACCATTGCATGGGTAACTTGCACATCTATGAAGGCATCATTAATGCTGAAAAGTATAGTAGGTATAGCTATAGGTATAGTGTGTTGGAGCTGCAGTGGC
Organism: Ammodytes marinus; assembly: GCF_949987685.1. Classification (NCBI taxonomy): domain Eukaryota; kingdom Metazoa; phylum Chordata; class Actinopteri; order Uranoscopiformes; family Ammodytidae; genus Ammodytes; species Ammodytes marinus. The sequence continues at coordinate 3,308,859 of NC_137223.1, read as the reverse complement.
TCAGGAGATCGGGCATTGGTGGTAACGTGAAGGCAGTAGGTCCATTTCAGCTTATTTAAAGTTTGATTTATTTATTTTATGTAAAGAGGAGCAGTGGGTAAGGGCGTCGTCCCCCCCGGCCCAGGCCCTGCAGCAGACCCGGGTTCAAATCCCGCCCGGGTCAGTTCTCTGCATGTCTTCCCTCTCTGCCTCATTTCACCTCTGTCTCTACAAATCTATCTAATAAAGCTCAAAATTAAGATTTTTTTTATGGATTTTTACCGTAATGTGTAATCTCATTTTGTTAAAACAGATTTCATAATTTTTCTGTTGAAAAAGTATAGTTTAGGAACTGGTAACAAAGTCAAGGTATCGGTATCAGCCAGACCAATTTCTTGCTTTCAGCTTTTGTGTTAGGGTCAATGCTGTCTGTCTGTTTACCTGTACCTGCCTGTCTGTGTGCCTGTGACTTACTTATTAGCGGAAAAGCATGTTAATAACGCCATGACAAGAGTCAATAGAAAGAGACACTTGGGGGGCGCCTTTAGCTCAGTCGGTAAGGCGTCCCCCTCCCGGGCCGGGCCCAGCAGCAGACCCGGGTTCGATTCCCGCCCGCGGTCGTTCTCTGCATGTCACTCCCCTCTCTGCCCCATTTCACCTCTATCTCTCTGCACTATCAATAACGCATAAAAATGCCCAAAAAATATCTTAAAAAAAAAAAAAAGAAAGAGACACTTGCCATCTTAAAGCTTGAAGTCAAAATAAACTAACAGTGTCTCTTGAAAAAATGAACATCTCTGCTCATGGAACACAACACTGCATAGGAGCTCAGTCAAACTACAGGCCCATACCGTATAGGGGAAGGAAACTCCAAATGACAATGAGGCCTGCAGATGCTCAATGCAAACAGAAGCATGTGTGAGATTGTTCTGACACAGCGCAGAATAAATCCATGCTGCTGCAACAACAACAGCAGTCCTAAAGGGCCCTGGACTCACTTCCCTGTTCAGTAGAGAAGCTGCTATTAGGTGCAGAGGGACAGACAGCTGACCAGGAAGGCAACGACAGGCACAAAATGGCTGTCTGTTAGAGAGGAGAACAGGGAGAGGAAGAGGCCAACGGTCCTGGGAAATAGTCAAGTCGATAAGGAACTACACAACTGCATCTCAGTGTATCTCAGCTACAAACAAAAAGCATAAATCAACCAATATATACGTCAGGGGTGTCACCATCTCCATTGTGAGTCGGAATTGGATCGATCTCGACCTTCGAAAAAACACACAAAGCATGTTGTAGCTGCTGAGAGTAACCTCCTACCTTCAGCCAATAGGATCCTGCTGCAGCCAGAAATACACCATGGCACCTGCCCAAATACCAAACTTCAACCCTCTCCTGCTTTACTGAAATTAACATCAGCAGGTGTCTGCCGACTAGTACAGTCGTGGGACTGGGAAGCAGTTTCATTTAAACTGAAAACAAACTGATAAGAGTGATAAGATCTGTGGTAAAAAATAAAAAAAAATAGATAAAGAAGCTCAAGAATTAAAAAGATCAAGAATCAAATCAAATGGAGGAATTTGGAGAATGGTGACAGCCCTTTTTAAAACATATGATTATATCAACAACATATTACTAAAAGTTTTGTATTCTTACTTTTTCTCTCCAGCCCTCCATGCCCTCAAAGGTCAGGGGCCTGTTTCAGGTAGCTGGTTTTACATACATAGTTTAATCCTGCGCTGTGAGTTGGTCAACTCAGAGCGCAGGGTTGATTAACAACTCTGGGTTTTGGGTTTCAGAACAGTGGATCAGCGTTGGGTCAATCAACTCTGAGCGTGTTCACTCTGGGTTGATCGCGTGCGTAAAAGCCATCGTCAATGGATCGCTGATAACATGATTCACCATGGAAACAGGAGAAACAAATGATTGATCCTCCCACTTCTCCACTTCTCAAAAAAAAAAAAAAAACTTCTCCGATCCTCCCACTAGAGTTAGAAATATTAACGAATGAGTTTATGGTATGGAGAAGAATTAACGGGGACATTGTCTCATAACTCTGATCTAATCACCTCGGCAATTCAGAAAAAAACTGAGCAAACATTTTTTGTCAAGAGAATCATTTCGCTTCCGTATGAGAAGCAGTAGTCTATTTTTAAAAGTTACGTATATCAGCAGCAGCAAAAGTATTAAGCTGGCGCGGCACAGCATTGCTGACACTGTTTTACATTCGCTGTATAATATGCTGGCAAGCTATAGCCTAATACTGTGCAGTAAACAGACTGTCGCTTTTTTTAAATGGGGAGTGAAAGACATTAACGTCAGACACATTAGGTGACAGTTTCCATTGAAGAGCCTGGTTGATTTATTACCAGATCCATTCTCCTCACGTGATCAGTTTAAATTATTATATAATTTCTATATTCATATTAGGCTATTTAACGAGGCTTGTCTGTGACTTTGGGATCGCACAACTGAACAGTAACGATCGCGTGCAGCCGCAGCTTTACATTAATCCACCTGACAGAAATCTGTTCAGTGGCACAGACGTTAAAAAGTATACAATACAAATAGGTTTATTAATCTGAATGTAGAGCATGTCACGATGTGTAAGGTGGCCGCCTATATGAACGGACCGAGGGCTGAGAACAAGGCTACTGATCAGATAAACGATCGATCAAACGTAAAATCATCAGGAAATGATAAAAACATCCCGATGGAGATTTCTATGGAGTGATTTTGCTTCAAACTGTACAGGGACGCGTGCGACAGTGACGCTCTTTCTTCAGTCCAGGCCTTCAGGATGGATTTAGACACACGACTTACAGTGGAGGAAACAAGTATTTGATCCCTCACTGATTTTGTAAGTTTGCCCACTTACAATGAAATGAACGGTCTATCATTTTAATGCTAGGTTTATTTTAACAGTGATAGACAGAATATCAAAAGGAAAATCCAGAAAATCACATAAAAAAAAGATAGAAATTATTTTGCATTTCATTGAGTGAATTAAGTATTTGATCCCCTATCGAAACATTGCTTAGTACTTGGTGGAGAACCCCTTGTTGGCAAGTACAGAGGTCAGACGTGTCTTGTAGTTGATGACCAGGTTTGCACACATCTCAGGAGGATATTTGGACCACTCCTCTTTGCAGATCCTTTCCTAATCTTTAAGGTTTCGAGGCTGTCGCTTGAGCTTCAGTTCCCTCCACAGATCTATTGGATTAAGGTACGGAGACTGGCTGGGCCACTCCATGACCTTAATGTGCTTCTTCTTGAGCCACTCCTTTGTTGCCTTTGTTGTATTTTTAGGGTCATTGGAGTGCTGGAAGACCCATCCACGACGGACCTGGCTGAGAGAAAGAGGTTGTCACCCAGTATTTCATGGTACATGGCCCCATCCATAGTTCCCTCGATGCAGTGAAGTCCACCTGTCCCCTTAGAAGAGAAACACCCCCAAAGCATAATGCTTCAACCTCTATGCTTGACTGTGGGGATGGTGTTCTTGGGGTCATAGTCAGAATTCCTCTTCATTCAAGCATGGCGAGTCACTATGATACCAAAGAACTTGATTTTGTTCTCATTTGACCACATCACCTTCTCCCAAGCATTCTCTGAGTCGTTCAGGTGTTCATTGGCAAACTTCAGACGGTTCTGTACATGTCCCTTCTTGAGCAGAGGGACCTTACGGGCACTACAGGATTTCAATCCATTACGACATAGTGTGTTACCAATGGTTTTCTTGGTGACTGTGGTCCCAGCTGCCTTGGGATCATAAGCAAGCTCCTCCTGTGTAGATCTGGGCTGATCCCTCACCTTTCTCATGATCATTGATACCCCACAAGGTGAGATCTTGCATGGAGCCCCAGACCGAGGGAGATTGATGGTCATTTTGTGTTTCTTTCATTTTCGAATAATCGCACCAACAGTTGTCTCCTTCTCACCCAGCTTCTCGCCAATGGTCTTGTAGTCTATTCCGGCCTTGTGCAGGTCTACAATCTTGTCCCTGATGTCCTTAGACAGCTCTTTGGTCTTGCCCATGATGGAGTTTGATTTATTGACTCTGTGGACAGGTGTATTTTATACAGGTAACAAGTTGAGACAGGTGTGTTTTATACAGGAAACTAGTTGAGATTAGGAATACTTTTTTAAAGCACGAGGACTAATCTGTGGGAGCCAGAACTCAATGAAATGCTAAATAATTTATATATTTTTTATGCGAATTTCTGGATTTTCTTTTTGATATTCTGTCTATCACTGTTAAAATAAGCGTAGCTTTAAAATTATAGACCGCTCATTTCTTTTTAAGTGGGAAAACTTACAAAATCGGTGAGGGATCAAATATTTATTTCCTCCACTGTAAATCAGGCTACTGTGTTGGTCCAGTGTGGGTGTCGACAAAGAGTGCATTAACAATAGAAACACAGTGTCAAACCAATTGGACAGGTACTTGACAAAAAGTGATTTTGACAACAAGTGTTCTCCAGAATCACTGACTCCACCTTGATGCACATATTTGAAAAAGGCTTTTTTAATGAACCTCATTCTTTAAATCTGCTATAGAAATCCTAGGGAAAAATTATCTTTCTTAATTCAGAAACTAGGGCTGTCAAGCGATTAAAAATTAATCGCATACTTTTATGACACTTTTATACCTGTTTATAAACAGCTGTATAGCCTACTACAGTTTGTTTCTCTCTCTCTCTCTCTCTCTTGCTCTCCGTCTCTCAACTTCTGTCTCCTTCCCTCAGCCAGGTTTCTACATGAAATAAAATTAGGAACTAGCGCCGAATTTTCTCCAAAAAACAAGCAGACTAAATGACGACTTTCCCACAACAGACAGCGTTGCACTGCCACCGATGCGCATAGCCTATGCCATCGTCGTACTCATAGGCAAAAATATTGACACACACACACACACGCGGGGCGGGTGTCCGTTTATGCGGGAGACGAGACAGCTAGCAAACAAAATTGAGACACACGGAGGAAGATTGAGAGATACTGTTTTGAACCTACATTGTTGCACCCACTAAATCAATAATGCACAGACACTGCGGAGAATAAAGTAAGATGTCTTCCTATCTTCATGCTTATTTGCCCGATGCATCCCATAAATCGTCCATAGAGCCCTCGGCCCCTTTCCCCTGCTTCTCTCTTTACTTTTCTCCCTTTTACCTGTGCGGGCCGTGTCTGCAAGCTGCTACAGGTGCAGCTGCGAACCACTTTTGCACCGGGTCAAAGGGCATTATAGAAGTGCGAATAATCTGCGTTAATTTTTTTAATCGCGTAAATTTTTCTGTGATTAATTAAGCGAAATGAATGCGTTCATTTGACAGTCCTATCAGAAACGCATTGTTAGTTATCTGTACACACATAGGTACATAGCCAACAGGCAGGATTACAACTTATACTTGGACAAATATACTGTCAATAAATATTGTCCTGCTGCAAATTGACTGACTGCATGGTGAGCAATCCTTCCTGTTCATTCCCCTGGAGGCCCAACTCATTTGTTTAGTCAAATGTTACCGTCCAATAGCACACACCATTTAGGCTTGTCAAACAAATAAAAGAATTAAAAAGTAATATAAGCATTCCTCGGGACAAGGTGCTTTATCATTATGTGTAGGTGTCCATTGGAAAAAGCAGCATGTCCAAAAGCAATGTGTTGAGAGTTTAACGTGGTATATTAAGAGGATGATATAAAAGGTATGTGTTGAGTCAGTCTCAATCTTAACCACAATATCCATCTCCATCAAGACACTGCAGTGGCCAATCAAATAAAGTGTGTGCATTGAATTCTACTCTTTAATAGCTTTTGCCAAGAAATAGGTTCAGGAGATCATGTAGAATACAGTATGTTGCACATTGAAATCATAGTCACCAAAATGCTATTGAAAAAAAAACGTATTTTTTAAAGTTGTAAACTGGGTGTGGCAGGTTGCACAAGACCAATCCTCCCCTTTCAGACCAACACAAAGACACATGTCCACTGTCCAACCCATGTTACCAGTCTATGTGAATGGGAGGACAGGTGAGTAGGACACTGCCCTGCCTTACAGCTGTCACACACACTGCACTGCATAGGGGCTCAGGTCATACATGTTAATATCCTGCGCATTGCACAATATTGGCAAGTTCTAACTCAATGAGAGACCTGACTCGTCATAATTTAAAACATGTTCCATCCCGTGTGATTGCTTCTGTGGTTGTGTGTCACAGCGTATGGTGTTAAGCCAATAATGGGACCACTTTGCTTCAAAGTACAAACAGAGAACTAAATGAAATGATGCTACGTTAAAACAAGAACAACTTGAAAAACCTCAATGAAGGAATGCTGTTTCCCAGAGTTACCGTTTGTTACAAGTTATTTGTTGCACTTAAGTTGAGAGAATGGCAGCCTGCGGGTTTCTCTAAAGTACATTCATTGAGTGGTGGTTTAGTCTATACAAACATAGCAGCAGCACACTAAGAAGTCTAGTGTGGAGGGACAGGTGGCAGAGCATGCAGGCATAAACACACCTGATAGTCTGATATTGTGAAGCTATTTCATTGAGAAAGCTGTGTGCTGTGGGCTGGTAATGTCCCTTGGGCCTACAGCAGCCCTGCCTTCAATCCTTATCTATTCCTGACACACGTGACGTGATGCCGGAAGTTAAAGGAGTCTAGAAGAAAGTCTAGAAAAGAAAACCGGCCTATTCTGATAATGGTTCTCACTAGTTTAGCAGCTGCAGGAAACGGTGAGTTAGCATTAACACCACACCAACAACAAAGGCCCTGTAAAGAAAGCAAGAGCATTTTCCCACACCACGCTCCATTTGTGTGGACCAAGCTTGGCCATGGCCCATTAGAGAGGGCAGTCTATTTACACACATGACTGAAGTAACTCACACTTTCAAAGCGCTTCTCTATCTGTGTTGACGTTCTGTTTCAGGAAAGACCATAGAGAGACAAGAGGCAGGCAAGAACATTGGTTTTCTTTTTCAAGCTCTGGTAACTTTTGAGATTTTTGACTTCATTCATACTAGTATAAATAAAAGGTCCAAAATGTACATTTAGGTGTTTATTTGACTAAAGGCACACCAACACTAGGCAAAGTTGCCCTGTACCGTGCCCAAGCTTACTGAGGAAGTGTACCGTGCTTGAGTACAGAACGGAGCACTCAGGCGAACTAGACTTTAGGTGGCAAACGTACTTGGGCACGGTAGAGATAGGCTAGTGTGAGTGTGCCCTATACCTTGTCTGTTTGTGTCTGTATATTTCCCCTATATGACCATCTAAAATGGCCATTATCTCAACATTTGAACATTTGGTTTTGTTCAACAATCTAAACCAAAACTCTTAACTTCTAAAGCACTTACATCAACTTAACTTATCCATCGTCATTCTTAGCACTATTCTGAAGGTTATTACAGAAGGATTTGTTCATATGTTGTTAATGGTCTGATTTATGATACATTTTGTTCTTTAAAAAAAAGCCTAGACTCTGTAAACGGGCTGTGCTGGCGATGGATGGCCCCTTTTGTTTACATACCAGTAGGCAAAGTGCCATATATTTGGCACACTGTTCAACTTTTCTTCGAACAATGATTGAAGGCCTCAGAAACAATACCCAATAAGAAAGCACAGCTGTGAAACTTACAGCGATTTCTCTGCAGGCAGACATTGATATTCCAGTGCCTTCTATTTGTTTCAGTGCATACTCCTTCTCATCGTTTCTGTGGAGAGAAAAAGAAGAAAAAAAAGGGGACCAAGATTACTAGATGGCACAGATTGTTTGACCAATTGAACCTACAAGGAGGTTCCACCTCTGGGCAGCTGCTGTCCCCCCCCCCCCCCCCCCCATGTTTTACTCTCTTGGCATTAGGCAGGGCCGCTATTTGAAACCAGTTCATCAGTGAAACGCGAGTGCGAGGGCATGACAGGGCAGGGCACGTTCAGTGGACAAATATTGATTGATAAGCTAGTCACTCGACTAAATCACGACTGTTTGCTGTCTTGGCTCCAAAATGGTGGAACGAGCTCCCCATTAACATCAGATCAGCTGATAGTTTACACAGCTTCCATCGCAGCCTTAAAACACATCTGTTCAGACTGCATATCGACAAAAAATAATAATAATTGCACTTTTTATATCCATGTAGCATTTACATGGGGCACTTTGTAGTTTGGTTTATTTGAAGCTATAGTACTCACGGGATTCTTGTTGTTCTGAGTTTGTACTTTCATGGTTGAATGCACTTAATGGAAGTCACTTTGGATAAAAGCGTCAGCTAAATAAAATGTAATGTAATGTAAAAATGAGAGAGCTACCAGGAAACATACGGGTTTTCAAACAGTGTAATGACCGAGGTATGATGAACACAAACACAATCTGTGGACAGCCTCTAATACTAACTTCATTCAGTGAGCACAGATCAAACAGGTCCTCGTGGTGCTAAAATAAAACCCACTCCTGACTAATTTGCATTGGAGATGATCATGGATTAACAATCAGGCAATCATCTCCTATACTAATTGAGCTGCACAGATGCCCATAACAGCTAATAAAACATTTAATCTTTTTAGTCTGTTGAGCTAAATTAGCTAATATGATTTTTTTTCTTCAAACTAGGGCTGAAAAAGAGCCAATTCATTTGTCCACTTCAAAATGAAGGGTTAAAAGTGCTCCGAGGGACTTTCAGTTTGTTCCTGGCTGGGTGAGCGTACCTATGACAAAGGCATTGAGAAAAAACTATATAAAAATAGCATCCTTTGCACTGATGGTCTCGTTTTTTAAGTCTTTTAGAATGTCAGAAAATATTGAAATACGCCCATCATCATCTTCAGATCACCTTTGGTCGAGATGTATTTTTAAAGAACATCGCAAAGAGAGACACAAAAACAAACCAATGATTTCCATGTCACTGTGAATCCCATTCACTTCTCACCATGAAGAATAATGTTGAGTCTCTGGGGACCCTTAACTTTGCAACAGTGAAGGACAGGACTGCAGACAGACCAAAACAAACAAGAGCATAGTCGACGGGCAACAGGCCCCTGCTATTACATGTGCTGGGGCCAATCATGTCTCCCTTATAGGGTTTGGAACCCTGTGGTCTGCTGAAGCACTGGCTGGGACTGGCTCTTGGTGTGTGTGCTATGCTAAAGCTGGCACTGTAAAACCTATGCTTAAGAAAACCCACCAGAGACTAGCAGCACTGCAAACTGTCTGAGCACACCACAGTTTACTTTGGACCCGGACAGCCACAGACAGGCGACCTAATGTTTTGTGTAGTTATCATTATAGTACAACCATAGCAGGCCTGAGACGGCACATGGACCAGGGGTAGAAGTTAGGACAAAATTGAAAGAGACAGAGCTAAATATTATCAGATAAATTCAAGGGGATTATTGCTGTCGGAGCCAGTGGTTCATTCTGCAGCACAAACGTGGCTTTTTTATGTAATTGTATTCCAAAGATATCAAGAAAACAAATTAGAAATAAAACAACTGGGGCACCCTTAGCTCAGTTGGTAGGGCGTCCCCCCCGGACCGGGCCCAGCAGCAGACCCGGGACAGCAGTGAATGGAGCATTATTTGGTGAAGATGTATCACATCTGGCCCAAAGCCCATCCCTGTAATCAATGATGCCATACTGGCTCCATACAGGTAAATATTGGAGCAGTGCATCCCTACTTCAGATTCATTACATATTATTTATTTGTTTCTACCAGCAGCCAAACCAAATAACCAAATAGAAGAATTGGCTGATTACACACACAGACATTTGCGTGTGAGATAAAATATAGGCCTAGCAACTTTTCCTGCACTGGCCCCTTGATAAGAGCACATTTTGTTTTACAAGGCTACTGAATAGCCTATACTTCTTCCACTACTGCTTAAGCATTAGTGCATGTTTGAACCTACATTGCAAACGCGCTACATAGGCCTACTATGACTTTAATAGCATACTTTTAATATCAGATAGGCCTACTTTTGTACTTTTACTCAAGTGGTAGGTTATTGTAAAAGTGGACTTGTAACAAGAGTAATATTAGCCTACTTAAGGTATGCTATCTCTACTTTCACTCAAATGGTTTTCAGGTAGGCTGCTCTTTAGACTAGCCTAAACCACTGATTATAGCACATAGATTAGGCTTATATTCAACTGTTGGTATATAAAAGAAAAAAGTTTGCCAGTGCACAGTGTCGGGTTAGGGTTAAACTTTGGGGGAGCAGCTTGGCCGCCAAAAGACACCGAAATGTCACTATCGCGTTGAATGACGACAGCAGCGTCCTACGGCACGTTTATTACACTGAGAGCAGGCTGTCTCCGATGACAACGAAAAGACGAGAGATACTTGTCGAAATGTAAAACGCAAAGCTGCTTGACTGTGTTGTTTAGAGCAGAGAGGGGGAGAGGAGCAGGGGGAGGATGAAAGGGAAAGGGGGGCGTTGGTGAGTGAGTGCGTTCCATGAAAACAAAAACACAGAGACACGGGTTATCGCTACGAGGAGGTTCAAACCTCACGCCCCGTTCAGCACACAACGGAGGTGTGTGTTGAGTAAATGCATCGTGCAGTCAGGTTTATATCAGCACAAACATGTAGGTTCACGGTTATCTTACCCGTCTTTGCGCTTAGCTTTATAAACGTGCCCGTAGGTGCCTCGACCCACTTTGCAACCTTCATATTCGAACAGATCTTCTACCTTCTCTCTCTCGGCCGCCAGCTTTGTTTTGAAGTCGTAATCCATTTCAACCCATAAATACGTCTTAATTTACAATAAAATAAAATATTAATTATTACATGCATTAATTAAATAATCTGGTCGTTTTATTCCCCCACCATTTCCTTGTTTGGGATTTTGGTCTGCTCCGCTTAATGTTCACTGGCTCGTTGACGTTTCTAATTGGCGCGCAGGGCTCGCTGGGTAAGGTAGTCCTTCTGAGCAGGCGCCACGGCTCGCCAGGTCGGAAGCGGAGACGTAAGGAAACTACAACCCGCGTTTCTCGCTGCGGTTTGTTGCAGTTCGCGTGCCCATGAACGCTCTTCAAACATGCAGACATTGGTGCTTTGGATTTCAAGGTGTATAAGCAGAGCTGCTTGTTCAAAGTAGCCTACATCAAAATAGTCTTTATGGTAGCCCCATTACAGAATGCCTATTCAGGCCTATACATTTTAATTATCCCTGAACTGTCAAAAAGCGATCATTTCATCGCATAGCCTATAGGCTACGAGTTATTAAAAAGTTCATGCAAAAAATAAGCCTACATTAGATGTTTTCAGGAAAAATATAAATTAAGGTTTCTCTGTCAAATAGGCCTACTATCATTGTCAGATAAGGTGTCAAATCAGTAGGGCAGCCCGGGGTTGGTTGGCACAAGGGTTTGGTTGGCACACACCTATTTTCTTGTCTTTGGAAGGTCACAGAAACAAAAATGTGACATCAAAATGTCTGCTTTCTTTACTTGTACTCGTCTACTATGTTAAAACATGTGAAAGTCACCAACTTTTTTGTTGAGGGTAATATTTCCTTTTTATGGTAGCAAAAGTAAAAAAGTGGTCTTTTGACTAAACATATAATAAAACTGTGAAAATAGAGATATTGTAAATTATAACTAGTTTATAAACATAGGAATCAGCTACATTTGTATCTAAGATTTCATAGTCTGTGATGAGGAATGCTAGTTGGCTTACACAATTTCATCTCAAATTTGGTTAAAATGTGAGCGGGGTTGGTTGGCACACCGATTTGGGGGTTGACAAATGACACATGACAAAAACTGTTAAAAAATAGCCATGTCGGCTATTTGATATGAAGATCTATTTGTTTCCTTATGTATGTATAGGTCTATGTGTCTGTCTGTGTGTGTGTTTTTGTTAATGTGTTTCGGGGGTACTATGGTTTTTGTGGTTAGTGTCCCTTTAAAAATATGGTGACCCCTGACCTCATACAAAATAGTTCTTTCTGTTCTTTCATCGTGAGGTAAAAGTAGGCCTTAGTTAGGTTAGGTTAAACTTTATTGTCCCCGTGGGGAAATTTGTCTTTTAGTTTTAAAACCTTCATGTTATTTTTATTACTAGGCCTATATATGGAGTTTTCTTGTTATTCCCATACCCTATAAGGATACAATTGAAACTTGAAATGTAATCGTATTTCATAATATTGAATTATATTTGTTAATAAAGGCTAATCAAGTTAATATTTTCAAGCTTGACCGCTAGCAGTTGCTTACTTTACCTTTCACACACACACACAGCACTTATAGTAGGTATATTATTGTATTTTGTTAATAAATAGACTTCTGACACATTAGGGTAAACAAACGAAACGATAGTCCTACTGATATGTTGCTTCAAATTGTTGTTTGGTTCTAAAATATGGGCTGATAATCTATTAAATGTTCATTTACTGTTTATTGGTTAAATTAAATGATCAAACTTTTAATTTGGTTGTTTAATTTTTTTTAACTGTCACATTTTAACAGTGTACCAACCAACCCCCTAACGTGTGCCAACCAACCCCACGATGGGGCTGGTTGGCACCGTTGGCACACATGCGCAACATTGCTTTAATCATCATACCATCTTATTTTGCAAAATATGTGGGAACAATTAAAACATAATCATGTATAGCTGAGACTTAAACCTTTCATATTCTGCTGGTTAGAATATTGAAATAAAAATGATGCCAGAGAAATACAGCAGTGAGTAAAAAGTGTGCCAACCAACCTAGGGCTCCCCTATGCTACACAAAAAGGTTCAATCCCATTCGAAAACTTCATTTAAAGGTGAAGTAAGCGATTTTTATTTATGTTAATATAAGTGTTAAATCGCTCTTTATTTATACAGTGATCACTTACATAGTGTGTGCGTTTCATAAAGCCGATCTCTCAGTCACCCGCTCTGCATGTAATCGGCAAATAAAATTTTCGGGATCCCAAAACTGATATCCAATCAGAAAAGAACGCTACACACTGGCACCCGTCTAACTGCCGGTGCACGTGCAGAGCGACAGATGGGTGAATGTTTATGCTGATGGTTTTTATCATGTTTTATCACTCTTAATTATCAGAGATGATGCTTGATAACTCGCTGCTTGAAGACCGCAGTGCATAAAAGCTGGAGTGGAGAATTTGGTGAGAAAATAGCAGTTGGCATAGAGATTTATTAATAATAATAATAATAAATTGAATTTATATAGCGCCTTTCAAGGAACCCAAGGTCGCTTCACAAAAAGGGGGAAGTAAGAGTGTGTATGTGAAAGTGAGTCAGTGTAAATGCATAGGGCACTAGGGTAGTGTGTTTGTGCACAGGAAGGGGGGGGGGGCAGGTTAGAGGCCATAGGCCTCTGAGAAGAGGTGTGCCTTCAGGAGCTTCTTGAAGGACTCCACTGAAGTGGCACAGCGTATATGGAGGGGAGCAGATTCCACAGAGTCCAAATACCTCAACCGCTCCACTTATTCTCTTTGGTCCCTCCCTGACACGCTCCACACCAACAACGTCGGTGCCAAAGTGAATGGACTGTCACAACAGCCAATATTTTTTTTTTAGAATCGGAGCCTCGCTCTGTTTGGTCAAAGTGTACCGCTCATGTTAATTTTGACCAATCAGAAATCACATACCCCAGCTTTAATGTGGTGACGTGGGGGGACGAGGGAGGGGACTGCTAACTGCAGTCAGTGACAGGAAGTTAGCTAAACTGACCATTCCGCTTACTGAACCTTTAATGGTTGTTATTATTATGAGGCCTATTGTTATTATTATTATTTTAATGGACATTTATAAAGCAGAATGTAACATTTTATATGTTTGCTAAATTGAATTAGGCCTATTTAAGATAAGATAAGATACAACTTTATTAATCCACCGTAGGAGAAATGTGTTTGTTGCAAAACAGGCCAGCAGCAGTGGAAAGGCACAGGATAAAAATGACGATGCAATAAATACAATAAATACAAAGTGCTAATGCATAAGTAGACGCTATAGTTAAAGTAAGGACAAAACAAGACAAACAGAACCAACATCATGATGATGGGTGATGCATGGATGATGGGTGATGCATATACACACATACACGTACCTAAACACACACACATGTATATGCAAACACATAGACATACACACACAAAACATCAGGCACTGTTGAACAGCCTAATGGCTGCTGGCACAAATGAGCACCTGAAGCGCTACTTATTGACTAATACAAAGTTATAGCTATATAATGCTAATAGGCTATTGCAATCGCATTATATTTTCAACAACTGCACTTGGCCAAAAGGGCTCATTTTCTAACAGTGATGTCTGTTTTATTTAGGCCTAATATGATTTTCAAATAGGCCTATCATTCATTCTGTTTATTGGATATATATCAGAATGGAGTAACATAGTTTAAAGCTCTGGGCGGCCTTGCTTCTTATATTTCTGACATACTGTCTTGGTACACACCTTCCAGACAATTAAGATCCACTAATGGAGCCCTGCTTATCGCGAGGTCGCGATTAGTGAGAAAGTTTGATCGGGCGTTTTATATTAGAGCCCCGGCACTCTGAAACTGTGAAGACGACCATTACTTTCTTTAAATCACTTTTTAAAACTTTTTTTATTTGTGAAAGCGTTTGGAAATGTTTGACTTTAGGTTACATTGAGCCGACTCTTTATTTACCTATGCTATTTCCGATCTTATCTTATATTCACTATTTTCGGTGCTTTCATTTATTCAGTTTTTATATATTTTTTTTTATCTCTGTTCTTTCTTATGGTATAGCCTACTAATGTTCATGTCCTTAGGTCTTTATTTTTCTTAAGCACTTTGTTATAGTGTTAATAAAGGTGCTATAAATGAATAAATGTTAATAATGTAAATAATAAATGAATGCATGCAATGGTAAGTGGCAGTAAACATTTGTAATCCAAATGAACCATAGACTGTATGATATTCATTTGCTCCTTTTCATGCAAAACATATGTCAGAGAAGCACATTGTTTACTTTGATAATCTAAGTAAACAATGTTATATGTTCCCGTAAGCATGTTGCTGTTGAAGCTCTAAAATGTAAAATGTTTTCAATAAACAAAAATGAAATAGTCCCATTTTTTAAACTGCAACGTAGGCTTACATGAATGGAGCTTACTGTCATTTGATTGTAATAGCCTATGTATAGGCCTATATGATGTTATTTGGAATATTGGTTTTAGTATTTAGAGAGGTGTAGCACACTACGCAAAGACTGTACAAATTAAACGTCACGTGAGGAAACCCCTGCTTTGACAATATGATTGATAAGTGCAGGAACCAATCGCATATCACAGAACAGAGTCGTACGACCGGATTGGCTAAAGCTGAAAGTGACGTAGGCGCAGCTAGCATATAAAGCCTCCGCGCCATCCACGCTCACTGCTTTTTACACAGTATGGCCGGCGATATTAGCTAGCACTCGCTAACGGTATTCTCTGCAAAAGGGAAGACGGTAACTAAAGAAAATCAACACCTGGATTGCTTAAAGGACTGTACCTCAATAAATTATAACTGACCGAGGAAGGATTTATTAAGCTCTAAACGTTACAAACGACGTTGATTTTTTTGTTGTTGGGTGTCTGTTGTCTCATGATGGAAGATAACGGTGCACATTTCTTCGAGGGGACCGAGAAGCTGTTGGAGGTGTGGTTCTCTCGGCAGGATGAGACCAAAGGAACGGGGGACCTCCGTACCATCCCAAGGTTTGTGTCGTTTACCACTTGTCGGCTCGGTCCTCGGTAACTTACGGAAACGGTGGCTGGAACCGCCAGCCACATGCTAAGCTTAATTAAATAGTGTGTGTACGTGACATTCGTATTATGTTGCTTTCCAGGGCCAGTTCCTTCTCTCCAAGCATTAGTTCACCTTTACTGAAACAGCTAGGAAGTGAATCACATTAGAACACCGAAGCACACCACCAGTAAGCTAGCTAACGCCACTCCGTCACTCAAAAATGGCCACCTCCCCCTTTACAGTGGCACTTGGAAGCTGAGTCATTCATTCTCCGCCGAGGGAATTCATGGCAATTAACAATAAGCTATTTTACATTATATATGACTTGTTGTTGAGAGCGATATATTGACGCTGACGGTATAACACTTATAGCCCCCTTGACGGCAAGTTAGCAACCCGTTTATAGCTAGCTAACTAGCTAACTGCTGTGTAGAAATATAATATTCTGTTGTTTCGTATTGTTTTTTCACCCCTTGTTTAACGCGAAGAGACTGCTGTGTGACTTGAACGAGTCTACCATATAGTTGGCGTCTTATGTAGGCTCACTTACTGCAAACATTAGGCGGGCTTGTTGCCATTTTTTCCATAGTGCGCACGCGTTTTATTACCCCTGCATCGATGTTCGGACATAAGACTACACACGATTGGGACGTCGCTTTAATTCATCACATCAAAGTGCGAAAATAAGCTTAACTAATGGTTCCATGGAGGCAAACGGGTGTAATATAAATAATTATAGTTATGTGTTTCGTCTGGTTGTTTAAGTGGAGATATGATGTTTTGTTTCTGCGTCATTCATCAGCGAGGGGGCCTCACTTGAAGGTGTAATACATGTGGTCGCCCCTCGTCACCGCGTGTAGCCTCTGGTTGCAGAGAGACATGCCACCAACGCGGTTACTTACGTTACACCACATGCAAGTCAGACATCACTCTAATCTTTAGTTACTGGTTAAGCAGACGGGATTTGTAGGTCCCCTTAAAAATGAATTGTTTTGCAATTGTTTGGTGGCAGGCGAGACTGCATCCTAAATGCTTCCTATCAAAAATGTGACTTCATATAAGGGCAGCCCCTGAGGCGTCATAAGGTGTTTAGCTGTGAGATCCTATTGCCTGATGGGCAGATGCTCATTTGATTGCATTACTCAGTCCTGGTGGCCCCCAAGATCTGATGTATTTCCTCCAAAACTGCATGTGGTTCTTGTCCAGGTCATGTTCCCAGTCATGCCAACAGCTCCCTCCCCATTTCCCCCTTATTGGTTGCAGAGTCCTTTCTGTGATTTGCATGGAGTTGCTTGGCTACAGTGAGGAAAGGATTATGTCGGGGTGATAGGAAATTCAGAGAAATTGCAGTGAGTGGTTAAGCAGGCTGTTGATCTTGTTTCCTGTGCCGTGCTCGGAGCAGCTTGTGCAAAGTAGAACGGAGTCTTAAATGGAGTGACTAAAGTCATTTAGTGAGTCAAGGCACTGACGAGTAATATGCCCACTGATGTGGTTAGGCCAGAACTTGTGTCTGTGCCTCAGTGTAAAGAGTAACTGAACATCTCCAGTGGTGTCTGTCCGGGGAAGAATGATTTACAACGACAACAGCTGGTTGGACATCACCAATCCCCACAGTTCATCTCTACTACATATTCTCTTTGGTCTAAATAAGTCTCACTGAAGGTGTGTGTGTAGGGCCACTCGGTTGAATGAGGACTGGCATTCATTTTCAGTCGTAGGGCAGATTAACGGCTCAGAGGGCCACTGTCAGTGGATCAGGCTGGCTGGATGGCAGCCAATGTCCAAATAAGTCCACAAGGGCAACTGATTCACAAATGTGGCGCTCGCTCACATTACCTCCGCCGTCCTTGCTTGGTGCTAGACTGCAGTTCAGTCTGCTTCTGGTGATTGTCAAGCAACTGGTCCTGAACACCACTAATGTTAACGCATCCACACACTTCATTAAGCTCTTCCTCTGTCCGTGCGGCTGTGCAGCTAATGTTAGCTGTGACATGTTGTGAATTTAGCTGTCCTAAAGGGGTTGGTTTGGTTTAAGCAAAATGTCCCGGGTCTGTGTGGTCTTGGTTACCCCTGTATCCTTGGCTGATGATGAGTACAGATGAAGACTCTCTGGAAGAGCTAGGCTACCTGAGCTGTTCCTTTCCTGGAGCCGGCTCTTAGAGGAGGACCTGATCCCACTGAGCCACCACAAATAGCCTCTGGTGTACGTTTCACTGTGAAACAGGAGCACACCCAGGTATCCCATAACGTGCTCTCTCTGGTATGAAGCTGGATGTTGCAATAGTTCTGATGTCATTTTCTGTGAAGTGATTGTGAATAATACTATTAGAACTGCTCCAGCCCTACCATACTGCTTGTCCCTGTTTGTATGAAGGGGTAGCCCATTTGTTTCATTTCAAATCTAATACAATACAATTGGGGAAAGAGAATTACTAAGGATTTGAGCCAAATTTGTACCATGTAAACACATTGAGGAGTAGAGGTAAAACACTTGAATGTTCTGTAATCTTCTGTAATCAACTTTGCACAGTCTTGTGTGTGACTAGAAGAGAGAGAGAGAGAGCGAGAGAGAGGAACATTAGTGGCTGCATGGTTTACTGTGGACAAGCAGAAGGTAAAATTAAATGGACCCACCTTCTTATAGCCTGTAATGTAGTTTTAATGGCAGGCAGCACGTTAACACATCTGCACAATCATAAATAAAAATGCCTACCAAATGACTCATTCTAATGGCAGCACGACATAATGAATGTTGTTGACACACTAACGTGCATGACTATAAAGCTAGCTTATTGGCTTTTAGCCTGCAGCATGCCATGATGATCGTATTATGTAATTCTTCGTGGAGACACTCAGCATATACGGGAAGAGCAACTACTGGTGTACAGTGTGCAGGTTTATTCATGTATACATTGTAGCACTGGGTGTTGCTTCCTAATCATCTATGGAGGTGTCCCCAAAGGTTGGTGGGTTCATTTAGATTTTTAGTATAAACAAAGTGACAGTGTTGTTAGTGACAGATATTAGACTTGAATTTCACCCATTTAACTTAGAAGAATGCTATCTATGTAGTTTAACATGTGGCACGCACTCATGTGTGCCACTATCCCTAACACCAAAGCTTTCTTTCCCTGAATTAAAACAAGTGTTTGAAAGGTTCTGTAATTCACCTAGTCAGCAGCTACATGACTGGCTCACACCTGCTCTCTGAGCAGAGCTGTCACTGTCAGTTAGAGAAGCAGTGCTTCCAGTGTAGTTGGTCACTGAGGCACCTTTTCTGGCACAGAGCTCCCACAGAAAAGGCTGTGGTTTCAGGCAGTCCCCGTCCATGTCTCTGGCTGCTGGTAGATTCCCTATTGAGTGCCAGGCCTCCTCGAGCTCTTTCCCCTGCGGGCCCACACTGTGTCCTGAATGGGTCCAGGCTGCCCTTCCAAGGGTGGAATGAGAACGTGACGCAGCTACATTTGCACTGCAGCTGTCTTTGAGTGCTGCTGGTGTTGTTGGTTGGGGGAGGGGAGGGGCAGCAGCCTTCCTGTCGCTAAGGAGGAGAGAGTCTGTGATATGCCGTGTGTGTGGGTTTGCCTAGGATTGAACCCTCCACCGATCCATTCAAAGCACTCAAATCCACATTACTGCAGAGAAGTAAATTCCTTTTTTATGAAGCATTTCCAAGTGCAGTGTTTAATGCTAGAAATCCCCTCCCCCCTCCTCCGGGACAGTGCCTATATATGCTGTACTTCAGTAAACAAACTACAGAAAGCTGTATTTTGTATGCATTTGAGATCGTTTGTTTTCAGATATTCCCCCCAGCTTTCCTAGCAAGTGAATCCCAGCCTCCCTGTTATGGTCTTTTCCTACAGGGCGTTACTGTGAAAGACTGTCTGTGTGGGTGTGCCCTTCTTGTTGTGATCACATGGTCAACACAATTAAATGAACGCTCCTGTGTGTTAGCCCAATAAAAGTTTGAGCCAAAATGCTAAATGTGCTTTTTCATTTCTTCTTTTAGGTTTGAGTGGGACAAACTGTTGGAGAATGTGCATTGTTTGATCATAAGTGTGACAAAGTCTGACAAGCAGGAAGCTTATATACTCAGGTGAGTGATGCTTGGCCTCTTACCTAACAGTACACCTCCTCGGTTTTTCCTACTGGTTTAGAAGGCCTGCAGGATTAGACAGCGGTCACCTGTAAGCCGCTTGCCATCAACAGCCCAGTCTTTGCCCCCAGGTGATGAGACGGAGCCATTGGCACAAACATGACATGCTACTTATTGGCCCTTCATTGTATACATTCTATCTGCTCAACACTGAAGACGAAATACTTAGCTGAGGGGGATTATTAACTTTTTATATATAAAGAAATCTGTAAATGATACAACCACGGTGGAGTAGTATTAACCGCTTAAGTACATGATCATTTCATATACTGTTTAAACCAACGGTGGTATGATGTAGGCGGGGTTTCCCACAAGTATCTTGTTCAACAAGTTGCTAATGTGCACCTCCCACTTAATTGCTGCAGCTAGCTGCAAGTAGCAACACGTTCCCTGCTTGCTTAAATGTTGAGTATTGGTTTTTAAAGTTTGTATGTTGACACTGTGCTTTATAAAATGAGCTACACAGGAATAAAAGGGTATTAAAAAAAGATGTTTTCATATGTTTCTATAAATGTGCATACATTTTCCAGGCCTTTTTTAAAAAGCCTGCCGGTCTATCTGTTGAAGCACTGTGTGAAGGAATGCAGGTGTTGGGAGTCAAGCAGAAGGTCTTGAGTTGACCTGTTGTGAAAGCTTCTTGTCTGACCTCCCAGAGTGTGTGTTAACTGAAAGAGTGGAGTGGTGCATGTGTAGAAGGAGCACCTCCAGTGAACCATCATTGCATAATACATGACAGTGGGCAGTAATTGAAATCCAGTGCAGTCTGTGACACTTGTTCTGTCCTCCCACAGTGAGAGTAGCATGTTTGTCTCCAAGAGACGTTTCATTTTGAAGACGTGCGGAACCACCCTCTTACTGCAAGCACTGGTGCCTCTGCTGGAACTCGCCAGGGAGTACTGCGGATTTGATGCCATCGAGGTAGGATACGCACAGCTATTGATTACATGTGAAAAAAAACTACACAAACATAAGATCCTGTTATACGAAATCCTCTTTTCATCTTTCACCTGATGTCCACTCTTTCTTTCCAGAATTTCTTCTACTCCCGCAAGAACTTTATGAAACCAACCCAACAAGAGTTTCCTCATCGAAACTTCCAGGAGGAAGTGGACTTCCTTAGCCAGATTTTCCCAAGTGAGTGACATTTGAAGTTCTTAGCACCAACCATCCTTATGCCTTTCCCCGTCTGTCCCTCCTGAAAAGTCTCTGAAAATTGCATTAAAGAGGGTGTTTACACTGGAAACCGAAACGGTGCATCCGCAAAAGTATTTTTGAGGATGCAGCCTATCAACACGTTAAAAGCATTTCACTGGATTTAGGCCCGTGTCTTAGTGCCCCTTAGACAAACCTAAATAGTGCATTGCTCTTTAGCATATGTGTTGTGTGTCTGAATGGCGAAAGGTGTTGCCATAAGGCAAACCTAAACATAGCCTGTTCCTTTCTTGCTTCTTCCAGATGGCGCTTCCTACTGTATGGGACGTTTGAACTCTGATTGCTGGTGAGTGTCTCGCAATCTCCCTTGCTGGTTGAAACTCCCATGTATTGTCCAAACAGTGTGCAAATGTAATGTATGTGTAATTAATAAGAAGTGAATCCAGAATCAAGGTCTCCACTACAGTATCATTCAAGGTTACGATCAGCAACAACAGAAACAATCAGAATTAAAAGCCAAATGTATTGAAATAAAATAAATACTAGACAGATTGGTCTCTGTGCTGTTGCAGCCTTAGATGTTGTTGTATGTCATTGTGATATTAGCCCTGATAATCACTGTATATAGTACAATCATGAGCTGAAGGGGAAAAGGTATTTGGGCCTAGACTGTGTGCTCCTGGCCCCTACAGGTACCTGTTCACCCTGGACTTACCAGAGTTCTGGGAGAACAAGAACGCAGATCAGACGCTGGAAGTTCTGATGAGTGACCTCGAGCCAGCCATTATGGACCTGTTCTATATGAAAGATGGTGTTTCTGCAAGTGATGTCACTCGTGTAAGTGGAGACCAACCATCAAGTGTGTGTGTGTGTGTGTGTGTGCTTACTTGCAAGGCAAGGCCAGGCAAGTTTATTTATATAGCACAATTCAGACACAAGGCCATTCAAAGTGCTTTACAGGGGCAAGATTTAAAATACACAATACACATTAGAAAAGCAAATGAATAAAACATTTAAAAGTGAATGAATAGAAAATTACAGGTTAAAATGGAAACAGAAAAGTCTTCAGACTTGATTTAAAAGAGCTGAGAGTTATAATAATAATAATAAAATTTTATTTGACAGGGACAATACATACAACATTGCCACAAAAAAATGGGAAAATGTGATGCATATAAGACGTCTAGCTTCAGCTAATTTGCAGTCTTTGTCCCTGGGTCAGGCTTTAAAATACAATCAAAGATACTAAATACAATAAATGCAGTGATAGAGATACAGTGAATAATACAATTAATAGGTACCATGAGTCAATACACACAGCTGTAGTTATACATTTCAGATTAAAACACAATTAAATTTAGCATTAAACATTAGTAAAGTGCTCTATTAAAATAACTTGAGAGACGTTAATGTTCACATTTCTGCTGCTGCTTGAGCCACTGCTTAACTTTCACACTAAAACTCTTTAGTTCTGTTTGGGATTTAATCTCTGATGGTAGAGAATTCCATAGGTGTGTACCTTGCACTGAGAGAGATAATTGGCCAAATGTTGTCCTGCATCTTCGAACTTTACAGTTTTGTTTGGTTATACTCCTTGTCATTGTCCGGCAGTTGTCAGTCTTTTTAAAGATCTGAGACATTGCTTGTGGGGCCAATCCATTTAGGCACTTAAAAACAACTTTCAAGGAACAGAATTTTATAAAGTTGGAAAAAGTCAACAAATTGTATTTCTCAATAATTTTACAATGGTGCCATTTCTGTGGCTTCTGGTCTAAAATTTTTAAAGCTTGTTTATAGAGTGAGAATAGAGGTCTAGTAGCTGACTCAGTGGCCTGGCCCCAGGCAGTGATGCAATAGGATAGATGTGAAAAAACCATGGCATGCAGATACAAATGAGATGCCTTAAAGGAGAGGCATGACCTGATAAGTCTAAAGCAGTTCAGACTAGTTTTTACAGTTTTAGATAGCTTCTTTATATGTGAGTCAAACTTAAGTTGAGGATCTAGAGTTATACCTAGATATTTAAACTCATTTACCACCTCAATTGCTTTACTATCTATAGTGATGTCAAATTTCTCTAGGACTTTCTTTCTTATTGAGAAGCACATTGATACTGTTTTTGTGTGATTAAGTGTTAAGTGATTCCTTTGTAGCCATTCTGAAACAGTAATCATCTGTCTGCTTAAGATCTCTGAAGCTTGACAGGGATTCTTTGCTGAAACATAAAACACTGTATCATCAGCATACATCTGACATTCGGTGTCTGTGCAAATGTCAGGTAAATCATTTATGTATAAGCAAAAAAGAATAGGACCTAAAACTGATCCCTGTGGCAGACCAGTCTTACTGTTCAGAGGAGATGTTTTCACATTCTGTAAGCGAACACACTGTTGTCGATAATTCAAATATGAGCTTAGCCAACTGACAGTTGCAACAGACCTCAAGTTCTCTGGGAGTTTGATCCAGAGATTTGGTGCATAAAAACTAAAAGCTGCTTCTCCTTGTTTAGTCCTAACTCTAGGGACTGTAAGTAGACCTGTCCCAGACGACCTAAGGGCTCTGGACGGCTCATAACGTATCAGCAGATCAGTAATATATTTTGGCCCTTGACCATTTAGGGCTTTATAAACCAACATCAATATTTTGAAAACAATTCTTTGAGTGAAAGGAAGCCAGTGTAAAGACCTCAGAACTGGGATGATGTGATCCAATTTTTTGGTCCTGGTGAGTACTCGAGCAGCAGCGTTCTGAATTAGTTTTTGGAAAGCCTGGAAGGACACTGTTACAGTAGTCAAGTCTACTAAAGATAAATGCATGGACAAGTTTTTCGAAACATTTCTGAGACATAAGCCCTTTAATTCTTGATATGTTTTTAAGGTGGTAGTAGGCTGATTTATTAATTCAAGCCTGAGTCTGACAACACCAAGATTTCTGGCTTGGTGTGTGGTTTCTAGCATAACAGATTTAAGCTCATCTTTGGCACCAAAGACAATTACTTCAGTTTTGTCGTTTTGGCACATCCAATAATTTGTTCAATGCACTTACTTAGTGCTTGAATTGGACTATAGTCTCCTGGTGATATATGGTTATGTAAATGTGTGTGTCGTCTGCATAATAATGGTAGCATAATTTGTTCTTATTCATAATCTGAGCTAGTGGGAGCATGTAGATGTTAAACAGAAGAGGCCCAAGAATGGAACCTTGGGGAACCCCGCATTCAATGTTTGTTCGCACGGATGTGAAATTGCCTATTGACACATTGTATTCTCTGTCCTTTAAGTAGGATTCAAACCAGTTTAGTACAGGTCCAGAAAGTCCAAACCAGTTTGCAAGGCGATCTAGTAATATGTTCTGGTCAACTGTATCGAAAGCAGCACTGAGATCAAGTAAAACTAAGACAGAACTTTTGAACTGTCTGTGTTTAAGTGGATATCATTGAGGACTTTAACCAGAGCGGTCTCAGTGCTGTGGTGTTGTCGAAATCCTGACTGGAAGACATCAAAGCAGTTGTTCATTGCTAAGTAGTTATTTAGCTGTTAAACAACTTTTTCAATGATTTTGCTTAGAAATGGAAGGTTTGATATGGGCCTATAATTGTTCACGAGTGATGTATCTAAATTGCTCTTTTTTAGGAGTGGCTTAATGACTGCTGTTTTCAGGGCCTGTGGGACTACACCGGTGCGAATGGACATGTTAACAATTTGTAGAACATCTGAGGCCATACAGCTAAAAATGGTTTTAAAGAAGCCTGTGGGCAGAATGTCAAGGCAACAGGAAGAGGAGTTCAGGTGTTGTATAATGTCCTCCAGGTTTTTGTGGTTAAGATAAAATTCTGTCATTGCATTGAATTGATTTTAAGTGGGCACAGGGATAACACATATGTTGAACTTTGTATTGATGCGGTGACCGCTTGTCTAAGTTTGTGAATTTTGTTTGTAAAAAAGGAGGCAAATTCATTGCTGGCTCTCGTGGACAGATGTTCAGATGCTACTGGCACAGGAGGGTTTGTGAGCCTGTCAACAGTAGCAGATGGGGCATGTGCATTGTTGCTGTTTTTGGTGATGATATCAGAAAAGAAAGACTGACTTGCACTTTTCAGAGTTAAAAGTGCAAAGTTTCTCTTTGAGGATGTCATAATGAACCTGGAGATTTGTTTTTCGCCACCTACGTTCTGCTTTACGGCACTCTCTTTTTTCTAGTCTGACCTGCGGGGCATTTCTCCAAGGAGATCTTTTCTTACTAGAGACGACCTTCATTTTAGTGGGTGCAATAGCATCTATAACACTTGTCATTTTAGCGTTAAAGTTGTCTTAAGAGCTCCTTAACTGAGTTACAGGGGGGAGGGGGTATTGAAGAAAATGCTTGAATAAATGTTTCACTGGTATTTTCTGTTATATACCGTTTTTTGATTACCTTTGATCAGTTGTGTGCACAGAACTTGTACTCTCAAAAAATACACAGGAGTGGTCCGAGAGACCCATATCAGTCACCCCAGCTTTTGAGATATTCATGCCCCTGGAAATGATAAGATCCAGAGTGTGTCCTTTGTTATGAGTTGGTTTGTCCACATGCTGTTGGAATCCAAAGTTTTCAAGGACACAGCACAGTTCTTTAGCACTTCTGTTCTCGGGTTTGTCCACGTGTATATTGAAGTCTCCAACAATTAATAAACAGTCAAACTCAATACAGATTAGAGACAGCAGCTCAGCAAAGTCATCAGAAAAGCTTGCGCAGTATTTCGGTGGTCTGTAGATATTAATGTAAATAGCTCTTGAGGCTGAATTTAACTGGAGAGCCACAAACTCAAACAAATCAAAATTTCCATAATCCATTTGCATTGATTCATTAAACAAAATAGCACTGTGGGGGCATTTTTGATGAAGTTAGGGGCAGAGGTCTCTCATCCGGGTTAGCTTGGCTCCAGCTAGCTGGTAGCTAAGGCGAGCAATAGCCTGACTCTGCTGGCAGCAAGAAGATAAACTTGATAACATCACTAAACGCTCCTGTGTGCTTGTTGTGACTCGTTTATTTACCACATTATGTTGCGCTCGTTATATTTGGCACGTTGTGACATTTATGAGTCAAATGCATAACGGCAGAGAGAGAGTTGACGCGACTCTCTTTACATGGCTCTGCATTCCGGCAGGAAACGGCTCATCGCTCATTAGCTAACTACCGCAGATGGGCTTCTAGTATTCATAACGTCGGTGATCATACGGAGCAAAAGAGAGATTGCTGCGGATATCCAGAACTCTACTGGGCAAGGAGAGAGGCTGAGGCGCACAGACAACCAGTGCCTTTGCTGCAGCCTCTCCTCGCCCGCTCCCCTTATATGTTGCTCCTCCAGTGTATTCTGGATTTTCACAGCCATCTCTCTTCTGCTCTGTTTAATCACTGACGTCTTGTCTACATAGCAGGCTACTGAGAAGAGTATGTATTCCATTCTAAAAGGACCAACGAGCCGAAAATAACGAGCGCATCATAACGTGGTAAATAAATGTGCACACAGGGGCGTTTAGTGATGTTGTCAAGTTTATCTTCTTGCTGCCAGCAGAGTCAGGCTATTGCTCCCCTTAGCTACCAGCGCTGGAGCAAAGCTAACCCAGATGAGACCCATGCCCCTTACTTCATCAAAAAAGCACCCACAGTCACAGGGACGGTTTCTGTCGGCTTATAAGGAGTCGGAGAGTGAGGCAAATCACTATCGAAAATGTTGAACTATTCCTTTTAAGTGGAGCTACGGTTATAACTCGACTAGGCCATTTATACGGACTACTGTCCTTGTCACACTATACTAGCACTGAAGGGAAATCTTATTCATTGACCAAAGTATGTCTTTTTCAGCTCATTAGTATTGGACCATTTACTGGTTGGTCTAGTACGTTACAGACCAAACTGGCTTTTCTCTATTAAACGTATTGAGTGGCGGGAGCTCAGGCCCTCCAGAGTGGTGATAATTCGGGGCGTCGGAGCATCTCGTTTGGCTAAATGCTATCCTGGAGCACACAGATCGCTGTTGGAAACTTGTGATTGTTGACATCGTTTCTTGTCTTTTGTTGCAGATGAGTGGAATTCGTGACCTGATACCAGGTTCTGTGATCGACGCCACAATGTTCAACCCGTGTGGATACTCAATGAATGGAATGAAAGCTGACGTGAGTGTCTGTTAAGAGATCATGGTCGCTCCATTGAGTGGAACATTGGTGTAATGTGTGTGTGTGTGTGTGTGTGTGTGTGTTCTCTTTCAGGGAACTTACTGGACCATCCACATCACCCCGGAGCCGGAGTTCTCCTACGTCAGCTTTGAAACCAACCTGTCCCAGACCTCGTACGACGATCTGGTCAGGAAGGTGGTGGAGGTGTTCAAGCCTGGGAAGTTTGTGACTACGCTGTTTGTCAATCAGGTAATGTTTCACAATGCAAAGCTTTTTCACTAATTCACTGTGATTTTTGAGTTGGAAGTTGTCCCCGTTTAACGTTCCCCCCCCCCCCCCCACCTCCCGTGTCCCCCGCAGAACTCCAAATGTCGCAGTGTGTTTTCCTCTGCCCAGAAACTGGAGGGCTTCAAGCGAATCGACCGCCAATTGGCTCAGTTCAACGATTATAATTTTGTCTTCACAAGTTACTCCCAGAACCGCCAGCAGAACCAACAGAGCTGAGGGTGGAGGATGAAGAAGAGGCGTAAAAAGAAAGGCGTGGGCTCAGGGCTCCGGCCCCCACTACAGAGCCCGCCGTCCCCCCCCCTCCTCCTCCCTCCCTCTGGCTGTTGTCGTGGGTCTGACAGCCCTAGTTTAACCTCCAGTTTGAGTTGTTTGCATTGTTGTTCCTGTGACTTAGATCTCTTGCATGAAAGCTCTTTTCTCCGTTTCGATATTCTAGCTCACTCTTGCTGTGATCTTGAAGTGCATGTAGAGGAATTAAACAGGCTCCGTTTGAGGCTGTCCACCTTTGCCCAGTCCTCCGGTCCCTTCCTGCAGGTGTCCCCCCTCATCCCCCACAGACAAGGCTTCCGCCCGCACTAGGCCGGGGCCCTGGCATGCTCAGACCAGTCAGCTCTCTATCACTATTGGTCTCTCCACCACACTTGGTATTGATGACCCACCCCTCACGTCCACGTGCACTTTAAAACCCTGTTTGCTCATGGCACCAAGAGAAGGTCAACTCTGACTGAATGTACAAATCGTGCTTCTTATTCTAATGGCCGTCCCGCTGTCAGGACACAGTTGAGCTTCTTTGGAAACACACGCCATACTAGCTGTTTAATGTCCCACTGGAGGATCATTGGTCCATGTGCTCTCTGGTTGCTGTAAACTGCACTAATGCTTTGCTGGGCTGAGAAGCCCCACTACAGACATTCACACACACTCATTCATTCACTGGTGCTCCTCCACCCCAACAATCATACACTTCCACCATATGGACGGTGAAGCTGGGGACCGTATGTATTTGAATTACTTTAGAGACTCAATCTATAGGAAGTTTCTATCCTATACATCTCCTCCACTAGCACACTACTTTTACATGAATTGGTTAAATGTAAAATTGAAACTGAATGTGGTCCCAGGCTGGTTAAAGCCCCCACCCCGCTTCGCTTGTCTTTTGAATGTACACGTCTAGAGAAAAGCCTGGACCTGGTTAGAGCTGAATGTACGCCTCCAGGAGAACACACGCACACACACACACACACACACTCCTCTTCCATCTCTCTCACACACACACACACACAGAGCTCACAAAGACCTGTGCCGCCCAGCCATTGTCCCCAGCAGGTCTGGCCCTGTCAGGCAGACGTCAGCTGGCCCCAGAACCCTGGCCCTCCTGGCTGCCCCGCTCTCAATGGGAAATAATGAATCGGACACTTTTTTGCTTAGTTGCCCAGCAAAGCATTTTTTCTTCTTCCCCACATAATATCCATCCTCTCTCTGTCTCTTTCCGCCCCATACAGAAAACCTGTAGGCACAACAATAGAGGGCCACCAGTCTGAGCATGCCAGGGTCATCCCGGATCATTCCACATAAAACTGCCATTTTATTAAATTTATTGTGCCCCCCCCGACAATTTTTGCAGTGAATTGGTCTAAAATGTGAAGCCCCCAGCAGTTCTTTTCTTTTTTCTTTTTGTTTGGCTCAATGCCCTTTGTTCTGAGGGGGAGAATCCTGTAACACTATGGTGCATGTGACTACTAGTGCCGTGTTGCTTGACAGTGTATTGTACCGCCGTCTCTTCCTCCTCGTTTTGTCCGTGCTTCAACTTCCGTGTGTGTGTGTGTGTAGCCCAACGTGCACTGTCGACTGCCACATCCTGATGGCTTTTGAATAGGGACATCTATCCTCTTGTATAGTCGTGAAAGCAGGTTATGGTGTGTTTTAGTTCTCGTGGGGATGATAGTGGTACGGTGGTGGGCTTGTGTCACCATGCTTCTCCTGCCAGAGAATGCAAGGCTGAAGACACACGCGGGTTTGTGGAGCTCAACCTGCTTTCACCAGTCCCTATTCTAGTGCATTGATCACCTGAGGCACTCTGTCGCAAGCATTCACATTAAGATCAAGCAGTGAAGTTGTGCGCTGGAGTAGTTTCCCCTCTATAGTCTGCCCATCACGGCGTTTTGGAGTGGATTCATTCTTTTTCCCCGAGGACCAATCTCTGCTCTTAAATGGAACTACTCTCAGCTTGCTGTCAAATGATTTCAGTAGTCTTGCCATGACTGTTATAGGTCCTTTTTTTTTATATATATATATATATATATATATATATATATATATATATATATATATATATATATATATATATATATATATATATATATATATATATATATATATATATATATATATATATATATATATATATATATATATATATATATATATATATATATATATATATATATATATATATATATATATATATATATATATATATATATATATATATATATATATATATATATATATATATAATTTTTTTTAAGGATATTTAAGCTGTTCAAAAAAAAGAGGTGAGGCTGGTTAAAAGTTACTGTTCTTGGATTAGGTACATTTTTAGCCTTTGTAGGTGTGGATCATTGCGACATTTGTTTTATTTTTTTATACAGTGAACTCAAAATGCATTTTTGCAGTTGAATGGTTATAGAATTTTTATACAAAAAATATTTTGTATTTTTGCTGCGGACCAATATTCTCCTTTTTTTTTCTTTTTTTTTGTCCAAATGTTTTATTTTGTTGTAAAAAAAACCCGCTGTTAAAAAAAAAGCTAGTGTGTTCTGAAGTTACGGGGATGCTGAGCGAATCATGTTGTCTGTCTTGTCTAGTTTGTGTCACTCTCCCTCCCTTCCAGAGTGAGGGGGAGTGATGGCCTCCCCCTGGGTGAGACACGGTGCAGTGGCAGGATGTACTGAAGGAGAAAAACTTTGCTGTTCTAATTCTTTCTTTTGCTGTTCTCTGGATGGTCAAGATGTGCTAAATATATCTGTGCTATGAGCTTGATGCTTCAATAAAAACGATACTTATCTGTGCAACCGCTTGTCTTCTTTATTTCAGGTGTGGTTGGTCCCTTCGCGTAGGAACAGAGACTGTCATGGATGCTAAATCAAAAGCACATCACAACGGTTAAACACAAAGCACTTCTCTACCAGCTAGAAAGGCAAATGCCTGCTCATACAAACCCTGCGTTCCAATTCACATACTTCCCTACTATTTAGTATGCCAAAAAAATATTTGGATGTCCCATGTCAATTGTAGTATGCTGAAAATACATAAATGCCTCACTAACTCCAATAGCATTTTGGAGTATTCGTCTTTATTCAACATAATGAAGAAAAAAAATCTTCCTCATCTGATTTGTTTTCTCTCCTGTGGCCCTTAATCTCTTCTGTACTTTAGTATGTAGTGTAGTAAAAAGTGTATGTGATTTGGAACGCAGGGAAAGTATATTTGTATACTTGATCAAAAGAAACAATCTATTCAGAGACCTACGGCACAATGAGGCCAGGTGAAAGGCCAATCCACAGCCACACATATCAAGATTAAATGAGATTACTCTAATAGTGAAGTGATTGTGTCTCTTAAAGGGTTACCCCTGTGATAAATGAGACTGATTTGAAAATAATGCTGATTCAGTCGCTACGTGTGGCTAGCTTCCAAAAACACTGGGCCCCTATTTCCCTTTATGTTATGGGTTACCCCATTTATGCCAAGCTAATTCAATACTCAATTTTTGTTCAAATTTTAAATATTGTGATCACTAAACCAAGCCGCTGCCTCCCCAGAAACAGGAGTGTAGCATTGCATTTACAAACTGAAGGTGATTGTTAATAAGGTGTTTGTAGTTACCTCCACTCCACCACACAGGTCAGTGTGGTCCTTTGGTTTAGCTTCTCCCCCTCACAAGCCCCCGAGGGTCTGCTGCTACTGGGGGAGGATACAGTATCTTCACCGCCATGGAAGCCAGCTGCCTTCATGGAGACACCATCCCCACTGTGGAACCATCTCATTCAAATGGCAGAGGGGAGAATAAATCAGAAGGTGCTTGATTTGTGCTGTAATGGCTAAATATGCACATCAAAGCAAAGTGAGACCCTGGACCTAGTTCCATCTTGCTTCTGTAAAAGACAATGATCTCATTTGGGAGACATTGAAAAGTGAGTCCCACTTTACTTTGCAATGACATAGGCAGATGATTCGTTTTGGTTGACTTAATCTACTTCGATCAAGTAGTTCAGACTTTGTAATTATAATTTTTTTTTCTTTCAAATGGACAATGAACATGTTATTTTATGTTTTGTGAGATATAATACAAAAAAAGTCACATGCCAGCAGAAAAGAAATCCACTCTGGCAGAAACTAAAATGTGCCAATTTGTTCTTGGTTCATACATAAGCCAAAAATAACATTTGAATAACATGACTCCGTTTCAGAAGTTAACAACACAGAAGATGGCACACACACAAAAATGGTCATTTACTACTTGAATCCTATATGCAAATATGAATAGTTGAACTACCTGCAAGCTACTGCAAAATGGAATTAAACTTCTACTTCCAGTACATGTAGATAGATCACTACGCAACCACACTGGATTTCAATGAGTTTAAAGGGGACCACTTTGCCTAGTGTGAGTGCGCCCTTAATCAGCCTGATAGGGAGCGTCACCCTAAACTACAAAGTTAAGCCAGCATATAATTTGCATCATCCTGGTCACTCCTAGCCTGGCAACGCCCACCTACGTACTTCCGCTCAATTGTCATTTCTGGTCTGGTATAGGACCGGGCAAGGTCACTCCCATACTCTAATAACTATAGCATTGAGTCATCAAGAGCCAGACGTGTATTGGTCCATTGTTCAGTCTTACCACCATGATGTCATGTCAACCATTATGTATAAAGCAGCTCACTGTGTGTCATATAAATCAGACAAGACCCTGGTGTTACTCTGAGCAGAATGATGACCATGATCGTCTTTTGAAACACAAGTTAATATTGGTTTTCATTTTGGACCTGAGGGGAATGTTTTGTTCAAGGACATTTCTTCTTCTCCACGTTCCACGGCCTGCTCCGAGGGTTGATGAGCAACTGGGACGGAGATGTTCCTGTATCCAGCCACCGACCCTACCTCAGTCACTGTGTGTTCTCCTGTCTCCATGGGGACTTTTTGTGATGGTGAATGTGTTCTTTCTACTACAACCCACCAACAAGGTGGTAGGATGGCCTAGAGGAAAGGTGGCCGGCC
Organism: Ammodytes marinus; assembly: GCF_949987685.1. Classification (NCBI taxonomy): domain Eukaryota; kingdom Metazoa; phylum Chordata; class Actinopteri; order Uranoscopiformes; family Ammodytidae; genus Ammodytes; species Ammodytes marinus. The sequence goes on along the minus strand of NC_137223.1, from coordinate 3,276,120 downwards.
AGTAACCATGAGGTCGCTGGTTTGATCCCCGGCACCGCACAGGAGGGTCTTAGTAGTAAAACTAGTAGTGGCTGATATTACGTCTACGGTGCCAACCATCTCTACCATCGTGTCCTTGAGCAAGACACTTAACCCCAAAACTGCTCCAGGGGCGCTGTACTACGGCTGACCCTGCGCTCTGACCCCCTCCGAAGTGTGGTAACTTGAGAGGGGATATGCGGAAAGACAAATTTCAATGTAACCATTGACTAATAAAGTAATTTAACTTAACCCACACAAACCCTCCATTTAAGCCCCTGTTAACCCACATCCACAACATCCTTCTAACTATGTCATTTGGGGTCGATACGACGCCTTTACTAGGCATCTGAAAACAGTGGGGCATTTTTGACACAATAAAGATATTGTCATTAAAGTCTGATGAAGTTTACAGAACTTTGATTGAGACGAGGCGGGGCTATGCTCTCCTCTTGGTGAACACTTGCACGTCTATCAACATCCACTATCAATATCTTTTACTCAAAAAAATAATAATTAAAACAGGCTTCATTTAAAATTAGTTCTACAATTAAAATGTGTCCTGTTAAGGTCCGTTATTGTAAAGAAGGGTTCTTTCCAGCATTAGATTCCTGTCATGACCAGCTGTGGCATGTGTTGTTGTAATGCTCGATATGGTTCGTTGTCTCTAAAACATCAACAGACTACATCTGGCAGATGAAGGTTGCAGTAAAAGTGAGACAAAGTTGCATTATGGGAAATGTAGGATCTAGTGTATCTGGAGTTTGAGCCAAACTACAGGGCAGCTCAGTCGGTTTTTGCTTCCACTTTTAAACATTCATTTTTAGATCCGTCTATGGGAGTCCGTGGGAACTTTGGAAGTCCCTCTTTTAGCAGTTGAAAATAGCAAATGTTTGAGTTTCATTCCAAATAACATGTAAATCTTGGAGCAGGTCAGCAATGGGATGTCAGTAGTTTTGCCCCAGAGACAGTTAGCTCTGAAAGTCAATCTTTACTCAGCTTGGAGAAAATGTGCCTCTAGAGTCATTATCAGGAGTGGTCTAAACAAGTTAACCTTTACGACGCTGAAGTTGGCAGCTGATTCGCAGCAGCCGATTCGGCAGTTAAGGAAAAGTTAAGGGATTCTTAAGGAGCAGCGGAGCGACTGATTCTCCGTTGTTTAACCTCCTAAATCGCCGCGGTAAAGCCACATTAATTAGTCTAGATTATCTAAGAGAGTCTAACCATTCTTTAAAAACAGTTTAAAATTGATGTAACCTTTATTAAGTTTGTTTAAAAGAAAGAGAGGGGAGATTTCACTGCTTTTTTTTTTTGCATCTGGACCACATTAGAACTGGTCCTGATTGAAAACCACTGCACCTAGACTCTTTAAATCTGGACTAGAATATCATAGAGAGGCTATACATTATAGAAAACATAGTTTCTGATTTGTGAAACTTTTTTTCTATTTGTGAAAATGCAAAGAATGCACATTTCAATGGTTTTTTGGGGTCCAGACCACATTAGAACTGGTCCTGATTGAAAACCACTGCACCTAGACTCTTCAAATCTGGACTAGAATATCACAGAGAGGCTATAGATTATGGAAAATGTAGTTTCTGATTTGTGAAACTTTTATTCTATTTGTGAAAATGCAAAGAATGCACATTTTAATTGTTTTTAGGGGTCTAGGCCGGATTAGAATTGGTCCTGATTGAAAACCACTGCACCTAGACTCTTCAAATCTGGACTAGATTATCACAGTGAGGCTATAGATTATAGAAAACCTAGTTTTCGATTTGTGAAACTTTTTTTCTATTTGTGAAAATGAAATAAAGGCACATATCAACGCTTTTTGGGGGTCTAGACCGCATTAGAACTGGTCCTGATTGAAAACCACTGCACCTAGACTCTTCAAATCTGGACTAGAATATCACAGAGAGGCTATACATTATGGAAAACATAGTTTCTGATTTGTGAAACTTTTATTCTATTTGGGTAAATGCAAAGAATGCACATTTTAATGTTTTTTTGGGGTCCAGACCGCATTAGAACTGGTCCTGATTGAAAACCACTGCACCTAGACTCTTCAAATCTGGACTAGAATATCACAGAGAGGCTATACATTATAGAAAACATAGTTTCTGATTTGTGAAACTTTTTTTCTATTTGTGAAAATACAATAAAGATACATTTCAAGGTTTTTTTGGGGCCCAGACTGCATTAGAACTGGTCCTGATTGAAAACCACTGCACCTAGACTCTTCAAATCTGGACTAGAATATCACAGAGAGGCTATACATTATAGAAAACATAGTTTTTGATTTGTGAAACTTTTTCTCTATTTGTGAAGATGAAATAAAGGCACATGTCAACGCTTTTTTGGGGTCTAGACCGCATTAGAACTGGTCCTGATTGAAAACCACTGCACCCAGACTCTTCAAATCTGGACTAGAATATCACAGAGAGGCTATACATTATGGAAAACATAGTTTCTGATTTGTGAAACTTTTATTCTATTTGTGAAAATGCAAAGAATGCACATTTGAATGTTTTTTTGGGGTCCAGACTGCATTAGAACTGGTCCTGATTGAAAACCACTGCACCTAGACTCTTCCAATCTGGACTAGAATATCACAGTGAGGCTATAGATTATAGAAAACATAGTTTCTGATTTGTGAAACTTTTACCCTATCTGTAAAAATGCAATAAAGGCACATGTCAACGCTTTTTTGGGGTCTAGACCGCATTAGAACTGGTCCTGATTGAAAACCACTGCACCTAGACTCTTCAAATCTGGACTAGAATATCACAGTGAGGCTATAGATTATAGAAAACATAGTTTATGATTTGTGAAACCTTTTTTCCATTTGTGAACATGCAATAAAGATACATTTCAAGGTTTTTTTGGGGTCCAGACCGCATTAGAACTGTTCCTGATTGAAAACCACTGCACCTAGACTCTTCAAATCTGTACTAGAATATCACAGTGAGGCTATAGATTATAGAAAACATAGTTTCTGATTTGTGAAACTTTTTTTCTATTTGTGAAAATACAAAGAATGCACATGTTAATGGTTTTTAGGGGTCTAGGCCGCGTTAGAACTGGTCCTGATTGAAAACCACTGCATCTAGACTCTTCAAATCTAGATGCTGATGTCTTTATAGTTGTTTTTTTTGTTTTGTTTTTAAAGATATTTTTTGGGCATTTTTATGCTTTATTGACAGTGTAGAGACAGAGTTGAAATGGGGCAGGGAGGGGAGTGACATGCAGAGAACGGTTGGTTACGTTGTAACCCAGGTTCTCTGAGTGGAGAGACTATCTCTCCACCTTACATAGTTGACGTGGATACTCTTTAAGACACATCACTTGTGGCGGCCACGCATGATTGGCCAGCCGTGGCGGCCACGCATGATTGGCCAGCCGTGGCTATATAAGCTACACGCATGCGTGGCCTCTTCGGTTTGAACCTTGATTGGAACGCGTGTCTGAGCGGCATCTTGGCTGGAGAGATAGTCTCTCCACTCAGAGAACCTGAGTTACAACGTTACCAACCGTTCTCTATCGTGTCAAGACTATCTCCCAACCCTACATATTTCATATGTATGGGGACTTCTGTAAGGCACACCGCGAGGAAACCAAGCAGACCTAGCTGCTCCTGCGGGAGCCTAAATAAATAAAGGCAGTTGAGTTCGAATGACACGTCACCACCACCAGAGTGTTCACCCATGTGCCCAGTATAAAGGAACTATTTACAATTATACATTATGTACACACCCATCGCCAAGGCGCCAGACGCTACCAAGGCTAAGCTGGCCCTGCAAGACCCTAAAGCCAGCCATGAATGGGTAGATGGCCTAGCCCAAACGCGCACCGTCCTGCTGCATTGAGCCCAGCACTCGCTGCGAGAATGGGGTGCTGGCTGCCACATTCATGCAGTAGAACCGGATAAAAGTTGACAGGGTCGACCAAGAGGCCGCCGTACAAATCTCAGATAGAGGGGCCCCTCGCCATAGGGCCCATGACGTAGCAATGCCCCGTGTGGAGTGAGCCCGCACCCCTACTGGGGTCGGCTTGGTTGCCCTCTCATATGCCTGCTGGATACCATCCACAACCCAGTGGGCAAGCCTGGCCTTGGAGACTGGCTGTCCAAGACGGTTAGGCTTGTAACAGACAAAGAGCTGGCCCGTTGTCCTATGGCCACGTGTCCGATGCAGATACACTGTTAGGGCCCTGACTGGGCACAGTAGTGACCGCCTACTCCACCCTGCTTCACCTTCCTGAGGAGGGTGGAAAGGGTGCAGCTCAATAGATCGACCGGCGTGGGACTCAGACCAGACTTGAGGGTGGAATGCAGGGTTCGGGCGCAGCACCACCCCGGTACCACCTGGCAAGAAGCGGCAGCAGTCCTCATGCACTGAAAGAGCATGCAGCTCTTCCATTCTCTTAGCAGACACAATTGCGAGCAAAAACGCAGTCTTGAGAGAAAGCCATTGTAGCCTAGTTCTATCCAGGGGCTCGAATGGCTCATTCTGCAAGGCCGACAGCACCACCTCCAAATCCCATGGGGGGACAGCTGGCCTTCTGCGATGTGGAGTAACCCTACGAGCGCCTCTAAGAAACTGAGCAATAAGGTTGCAACAGCCTTCTGCCAGCTTCCGAGGTCCAACACGGGCTGCCTTTATGGCTGACATTATTCCCCTCAATGTCAAGGGAGATTTTCCCACCTCCAACATTTCCTGGAGGAACTGGAGAATGTCATGGGCCGTGCAGGCGAGGGGATCCACCTGTCTCGAATTGCACTATGATTGAAACCCTCCCCAACGATAAGCGTATGCCGCCCTCGTTGATGGAGCCCGGGCTCCTTGTAGAGTGCTAACCACCAGGGTTTTTCCTGGCTCAGAATGGGCCTTTGGGGGGGTCAGTATGCGGACCAACTTTTTTTGGGGTTCGCGACTATGTGCAACAGTAAAGGCAAAACGTTATTGTATTTTAAGAGGGGTGTGGGGTTGGGAGAGGGCAGTTTCTGTCCAGCTACAGAGCATTTAGGTTAGCCTGTCAATCACTCTGTTACCATGGAGCTTACTGACTGATAACATCACAATAAAGAACCTGTAGATATACTAATAATGACTGTTTCTAATTGATCTAAACCATGGAAATTGCAAGAAGGAAGGGCTGCTCGATTATGAAAAAATCATAATCATGATTATTTTGATTGACATTGTGTAATCACGATTATTAAAGACAGTTAATCATTGATTTAAGAACATCATGCATTTATTTAACTTTTTTTATTTTTATTTTTTTGTGGTTTTACGATTTTACATATATGGACAAAAAAAAACAAGTAGACACATACAATACCCACACAACCCCCACCCCCCTCCCCCTCCCCCTCCCTCACATAAACAGGCAAGAAAGACACACAACAAAAATAAAGAACAAACAAACAAGACAAAATAATCAAGAAAACAAGCTACAAATACATAAAAAACAAAAGCAAAAACAAAACTGGGGCAAATCTCACATGGCACCCGGCAGGGTAAGTGGCACCAAGAGGGCAGACACCTCAGTCCATTTATTTAACTTTTAACAAGGTTGTTTCTATTTACACCATGACTTTGGACTTTAAACATAGGCCTAATTGAACTGAAAACAATGAACATAGAAATAGGCTAAATAAGTGAAACATATTTTTAATAATTGAATAAAACAAATATGTCAAATTAAAAATAACCCGTTGCAAATGGTGTTGATAGGGGACGTATTTTGCTAACAGGGATGTGAGGGCATCATTTATTTATATCTCAAGGAGCTGGCTGGATATTGTACAGTGTTGACTGTTGTGATCAGGGCCGCCCATAAGGGGTAGAAAGTGGGAAAGCTTTCTCGGGCCCAACCCTTGGGTGGCCCATGGTCTTCAGAGGCCAAGAACCTAACTGAGCCTAAAATTATTTTTAACAGAAATATTCACTATAACCATTTAAAACTTGCACAACCATAACGACAAAACAAACATTTAAAATATTGTAACTTGGGTAAAATGCCAATATCTACTCCTCTGCTACCCTCCACTTTATGTCCGTCCTGTGTGCACGGCACGCTGAAAAAAAGTCACTAACACCAATTTTAAAAAGCCTGGCTCAGAGCCATTAGCTGTTTATATTTACGATTTTGACATTTCGGGGAACAGGCTAGGCGGGGCACTGGCTCTGAGAGACAAATATTAACGTGGTTAGTATAAACATAAACAAACATTCGCCAAGTATTCGCTAGAGATTAGCTATGCCTTTTAAACATCATAACATGATGTACTCCCCCACTCTTACCCAGGGCAGGTGGACTGGGTACCACAAAACTGAGCTGAGGGGGAATGGAGGCTTATAATTTGACCCCTTATACAGTATATGCCTTGTTGGCTTCCCACCTAGTTGTAGTAATGTGTTAATCACAAAATACATATCAATTTGTTCTCCCAGGAATTGTAGAATCTTTCAGCGCAGCATCCATTTAATTTGAACTCTCAAAATAATCTAGTCTTGAAGAGTTTTTTTAAGTTTGAGTTACAGTAAAATTATTTCTTTGATAAATTCAGGTGTCTCCATATCAGATAAATGGAGTTCTTTAATACAATTATGCATTAATTTCCTTTACTTGTTGTGCCATATGGTCACAAAATTTGGTTTTGATATATTGTTGTACAGTTGTGTCTGGATTATTTTACCTGAGTCGTCCTGCTACTTGTGTCTGGGTGTTATTCTATGAATTGTGAAAAGTATTTGGACCCCTCAGGTAAAACAGAAAACATTCTTATAAAGTTGACAAGGTAATTACTTTGTTGTTTAGTCTACAAACAGGTTTAAATGTCTTAACGTAAATTTTTGAGATAAAGAATTTCCCTTAGGGGACAATAAGGTCCAAAGTCTTTGATCTATGTCTTCAGGTTGACACCAGCAGCCAGGTACAATTTGAAAAATGTTCCATGAGTTTCATGTCACATAATGAACATACTGCATAGACAACCAGACCCAGGTGTCACACCATAAGGATGTCTGACCAGTTCTTTACTGCACCTCAGGGGCGGCCCGCAGCATAGGCAATATCTGTAATAGTGTCCTTTGTTGTTGCCTGCTCCTGTGATAAACATAGTGAATACTCAAGAAAACCAATGTTATTTTGTAAAAATCTGTTGAATATTAAGCAATTGTGTGAGTTTTAGGGTATTAAAATAAATTGGTAAGTAAGTCAGAAATGTGCTACTATTTTTAAAAACATATACAGTATAATAATCACAAAAGAAAGAGTCCTTTTTCTCACTTGAGCTCCTGCTCCCCAAACTCTCGCTGCACATCCCTGGTTGATAAGATAGTCAGTCTCTCTACAAATACATGTATGTGTTTATTTAGGGATGAGCGCGCACACACACACACACACACACACACACACACACACACACACACATTGATACAAGTAAAGTATGAGTAAGGGGGGCCCATTGACTGGAGGTTTTCAGGGGCCCAGCCATTTGTGTCGGCGGGCCTCGTTGTGGTGGCAGGAGTCAAGGAGCTTTAAACTCCTGTGTTTTTTTGTTCCTTTATTGCTTGGTCATAGACCACTTTGATTCGACTTTAAGTGAATTAACAAATTGGTCGGGATGTTTTGAGGTGCAGACATGGTCGCATATGCCTTTTCTCTCTCTCTCTGGCGGTCGCGTATGTCACGTGACTCACGTGTCCGCGTGTGACATATCTTGCACATTATTTTAGTCTGTTGTGAGTCTGAAGTGTTTTCAGACAACACCATTAGTTTTACCTTTCCTCTCGAACAAAGGCTGACTTACTGCCGTCCTCCGAAGTTTTTCAAAACACCCAGCAATGCGCAACATCTCCCTCCTACTCTCTGGACCAGCCGATAGCTAAACTATCATGTGAGGGAGGGGCCGAGCGGAGCGCAAGGCTGAAAGGGTTCGCTGCATTTAACAGCCTGCATGCCCCGGCGTGCGGAACAATGACAGTTTAATTATGATTATTTTGTTTTCATGATTGACGGAAGCCGTAATAGTAATCGAAATTGAAGTAATTGCCTAGTCCCTCAAAAGGATGACTTAAATTGGTCTGAATTTGGAGAGGTTTTAAATGGCTATATTTATTCTCAAATTGTATCATTTTGGCGCTGGTGATTTTCCTTTGGCGCTCGGTAAATCCTCTTTGGGGGGCGCCAAAAATTTCTCTATGCAGGAAAAACCCTGGACCCGGGATGTGCATCGCCCTGAGGGACTTGAATCGTGGATACGCCCACTCCCATATTATCTGAGCCAATCTGCAAAGGCGCGGGGAACCCAGGCCCCCCTGCCTGTTTATGTATGCCGCTGCCGCTGTTCTGTCTGTTCTTACCAGTATATGGCGGTTTTCCAGCTCTGGCAGGAAGTACAAAAGAGCTAAATGGATAGCCTGCAATTCCAACTGATTGATGTGCTGTGTCAACCAGGGTCCGTGCCATTGGCCACTGATGCCTTGACCCTTGTGTACGGCTCCCCAGTCACCACCTGGCGACGCAACACCGGCCCCAGTGCATTGCCCCGTGCTAAATTGGCTGGTTCCTCCCACCAGCGGAGAGATATGCGCAGTCTGCGTGAAACCAACACTCTGGCATGCAGATCTCTCTGTGGACAAAGACCCAGGCTCAGGAGGCAACGCTGCACTGGGCGCATGTTCAGAAGGGCCATGGACACAATGTGCACCGTGGCTGCCATTAACCCAAAGAGTCGAGGCTGAATCTCCAGGTCACTCTGGCCCCCAAACGAAACTGGGACAAGCACGCCCTGAGGGCGGCCTGTCTCGCCGACGTCAAAAAAAAAAGAGTTCCTGATTTGGCATCCAAACAAATGCCTCTGTCGATTGTGAAGGCTGCAGCCTGCTCTTTCTCTTGTTGAGTCTAGGTGTAGTGGTTTTCAATCAGGACCAGTTCTAATGCAGTCTAGACCCCAAAAAAGCGTTGACATGTGCCTTTATTGCATTTTCACAAATAGAAAAAAAGTTTCACAAATCAGAAACTATGTGTTCTATAATCTATAGCATCACTGTGATAATCTAGTCCAGATTTGAAGAGTCTAGGTGCAGTGGTTTTCAATCAGGACCAGTTCTAATGTGGCCTAGACCCCTAAAAACCATTAAAATGTTCATTCTTTGCATTTTCACAAATAGAAAAAAAGTTTCACAAATCAGAAACTATGTTTTCTATAATCTATAGCCTCACTGTGATATTCTAGTCCAGATTTGAAGAGTCTTGGTGCAGTGGTTTTCAATCAGGACCAGTTCTAATGCGGTCTGGACCCTAAAAAAGCTTTGACATGTGCCTTTATTGCATTTTCACAGATAGGGTAAAAGTTTCACAAATCAGAAACTATGTTTTCTATAATGTATAGCCTCACTGTGATATTCTAGTCCAGATTTGAAGAGTCTACGTAAAGTGGTTTTCAATCAGGACCAGTTCTAATGCGGTCTAGACCCCAAAAAAGCGTTGACATGTGCCTTTATTGCATTTTCACAAATGGAAAAAAAGTTTCACAAATCAGAAACTATGTTTTCTATAATCTATAGCATCACTGTGATAATCTAGTCCAGATTTGAAGAGTCTAGGTGCAGTGGTTTTCAATCAGGACCAGTTCTAATGTGGCCTAGACCCCTAAAAACAATTAAAATGTGCATTCTTTGCATTTTCACAAATAGAATAAAAGTTTCACAAATCAGAAACTAAGTTTTCTAGAATGTATAGCCTCTCTGTGATATTCTAGTCCAGATTTGAAGAGTCTACGTGCAGTGGTTTTCAATCAGGACCAGTTCTAATGCAGTCTGGACCCCAAAAAAAACTTGAAATGTATCTTTATTGCATTTTCACAAATAGAAAAAAAGTTTCACAAATCAGAAACTATGTTTTCCATAATGTATAGCCTCTCTGTGATATTCTAGTCCAGATTTGAAGAGTCTAGGTGCAGTGGTTTTCAATCAGGACCAGTTCTAATGTGGCCTAGACCCCTAAAAACCAGTAAAATGTTCATTCTTTGCATTTTCACGAATAGAAAAAAAGTTTCACAAATCAGAAACTATGTTTTCTATAATCTATAGCCTCACTTTGATATTGTAGTCCAGATTTGAAGAGTCTAGGTGCAGTGGTTTTCAATCAGGACCAGTTCTAATGCGGTCTAGACCCCAAAAAAGCATTGACATGTGCCTTTATTGCATTTTCACAGATAGGGTAAACGTTTCACGAATCAGAAACTATGTTTTCTATAATCTATAGCCTCACTGTGATATTCTAGTCCAGATTTGAAGAGTCTAGGTGCAGTGGTTTTCAATCAGGACCAGTTCTAATGCGGTCTGGACCCCAAAAAAGCATTGACATGTGCCTTTATTGCATTGTCACAGATAGAAAAAAAGTTTCACAAATCAGAAACTATGTTTTCTATAATCTATAGCCTCACTTTGATATTGTAGTCCAGATTTGAAGAGTCTAGGTGCAGTGGTTTTCAATCAGGACCAGTTCTAATGCGGTCTAGACCCCAAAAAAGCGTTGACATGTGCCTTTATTGCATTTTCACAGATAGGGTAAACGTTTCACGAATCAGAAACTATGTTTTCTATAATCTATAGCCTCACTGTGATATTCTAGTCCAGATTTGAAGAGTCTAGGTGCAGTGGTTTTCAATCAGGACCAGTTCTAATGCGGTCTGGACCCCAAAAAAGCATTGACATGTGCCTTTATTGCATTGTCACAGATAGAAAAAAAGTTTCACAAATCAGAAACTATGTTTTCTATAATCTATAGCCTCACTTTGATATTGTAGTCCAGATTTGAAGAGTCTAGGTGCAGTGGTTTTCAATCAGGACCAGTTCTAATGCGGTCTAGACCCCAAAAAAGCGTTGACATGTGCCTTTATTGCATTTTCACAGATAGGGTAAACGTTTCACGAATCAGAAACTATGTTTTCTATAATCTATAGCCTCACTGTGATATTCTAGTCCAGATTTGAAGAGTCTAGGTGCAGTGGTTTTCAATCAGGACCAGTTCTAATGCGGTCTGGACCCCAAAAAAGCATTGACATGTGCCTTTATTGCATTGTCACAGATAGAAAAAAAGTTTCACAAATCAGAAACTATGTTTTCTATAATCTATAGCCTCACTTTGATATTGTAGTCCAGATTTGAAGAGTCTAGGTGCAGTGGTTTTCAATCAGGACCAGTTCTAATGCGGTCTAGACCCCAAAAAAGCGTTGACATGTGCCTTTATTGCATTTTCACAGATAGGGTAAACGTTTCACGAATCAGAAACTATGTTTTCTATAATCTATAGCCTCACTGTGATATTCTAGTCCAGATTTGAAGAGTCTAGGTGCAGTGGTTTTCAATCAGGACCAGTTCTAATGCGGTCTGGACCCCAAAAAAGCATTGACATGTGCCTTTATTGCATTGTCACAGATAGAAAAAAAGTTTCACAAATCAGAAACTATGTTTTCTATAATCTATAGCCTCACTGAGATAATCTAGTCCAGATTTGAAGAGTCTAGGTGCAGTGGTTTTCAATCAGGATCAGTTCTAATGCAGTCTGGACCCCAAAAAACCATTAAAATGTGCATTCTTTGCATTTTCACAAATAGAATAAAAGTTTCACAAATCAGAAACTATGTTTTCCATAATGTATAGCCTCTCTGTGATATTCTAGTCCAGATTCGAAGAGTCTAGGTGCAGTGGTTTTCAATCAGGACCAGTTCTAATGTGGTCCAGATGCAAAAAAAGCAGTGACATCTCCCCTCTCTTTCTTTTAAACAAACGTAATAAAGGTTACATCAATTGTAAACTGTTTTTAAAGAATGGTTAGACTCTCTTAGATAATCTAGACTAATTAATGTGGCTTTACCGCGGCGATTTAGGAGGTTAAACAACGGAGAATCAGTCGCTCCGCTGCTCCTTAAGAATCCCTTAACTTTCCCTTAACTGCCGAATCGGCTGCTGCGAATCAGCTGCCAACTTCAGCGTCGTTTAACCTTTCACCTTATTAAGACGTCCTTTTCATGTGCTGGGACATGCTGCCACCTGGTGGACACTGGGTGTTCTGATCCGGTACAGTGGAAATATACATAGTAGCTTTCTTAAAGAGAAAAAAGAAGGAAACAATACAGGCTGAGAGAAGAGGCATAAATCAAATTCATCAATGTGCCTTCACCTTATTCTTACACGTATACACTATACCGTAGCAGTCAAAAGTTTGGACACACATTCTCTTTAAATGTTTTTTCTTTATTTTTTTCTACCTTTACTTCTACCATTGAAGACATCCAGACTATGAAGGAACACAAATGGAATTATTTAGTAAAGAAAAGTGTTAAACAAACCAGAATGATTTATATTTTAGATTCTTTCAAATGTCCACCTTTTGCTTAGATGACAACTTTGCACCCTCTTGGTATTCCCTCAGGCAGCTTCATGAGCTAGTCACCTGGAATGGTTTTCAATTAACAGGGGTGCCTTGTCAAGAGTTCAATTCTGGATTTTCTTGCCTTCTTAATGTGTTTGAGAGCATCGGTTGTTTTGTGCAGGCGTAGGGTGGATACAAGGGTCTCTATGCAGTGAATAGCCCTATCTGACTACCACTGTTTTAATCCATATAATGGCCATTCAACTAAGTAAAGAGAAACAACAGTCCATCATTACTTTAAGACATTAGTGTCAGTCAATCCGTTACCAGAACTTTGAATATGGGCTAAGAAACACAAGGAATGGACATTAGACTAGTGAGTCCAAATTTGAGATTTTTGGTTCCACCCGCCATGTCTTTGAGAGACGCCGAAAAGGTGAGCGGATGGTTCCAGTATGTGCGGTTCCCCCCAGTGAAGCATGTTGGAGATGGTGTGATGACATGGGGGGGGGGGGGGGGGGGGCTTTGCTGGTGACAAAGTTTATTCAAAATTCAAGGCAAACTTAACCAGCATGGCTACCACATAATTCTGCAGCAACATGCCACCCCATCCGTTAGTTTAGCTTAGGGGGACTATCTTTTGATTTGCAACAGGACAATGACCCCAAACACACCTCCAGACTATGTAAGGGCTATTTGACCAAGAAAGAGTCATGGAGTGCTTCGTCAGATGACCTGGCCTCCACAATCACCTGACCTAAACCCAATAGAGATGGTTTGGGGTGAGGTGGACCGCAAAGGGAAGGCAAAGCAGCCAACAAGTGCTCAGCCCCTCTGGGAACTCCTTCAAGACTGTTGGAAAAGCATTCCAGGTGACTACCTCATGAAGCTGGTTGAGATAATACCAAGAGTGTGCAACGCTATCATCACAGCAGAAGGTGGAAACTTTAAAGTAAAACATGGGCCTATTCTGGTTTATTAAACACTTTATTGATTACTAAATAATTCAATGTGTTCCTTCATAGTCTGGATGTCTTCAATATTAATCTACAATGTAGAGAAAAAAGGGAAAAAAGAAAAACCATTGAATGAGAAGAAGATGTGTCCAAACTTTTGACTGGTACTGTATAGGACACACTTAAATGATCAGGCTTGCTGCCTTGAGGGACAGACATAACATTGATTCATATACAGCAACCTTTCCTAACTTTATCGTGAATAGGCATTCCTGGCCTATGTCCACTCCCTTAGAATGAAGGAATAAGCATTTCTGTGCATGCCGAAGACAGTCACCTCCAACAGTCTCCTAAAATAGAAAAGCACACCTGTGACATCATCAACAATATGATACTGAACCATCAGCCAGAACTAGGGCTTTTAAAGTAGTACTAGTGTGTGTGTGTGTGTGTGTGTGTGTGTACGTACGTCGTGCGTGTGTGTGTGTGTGTGTGTGTACGTGCCTGCGTGTGTGTGTGTGTGTGTGTGTGTGTGTGTACGTGCCTGTGTGTGTGTGTGGTAGCAGTGACCTACTGTTGGGGTCCATATTTTCTACAGTGTATGCGTTGCAAAGGCTGTGTCGGGCTGTGTGCGTTTTGTATTATCCTGTGGCTCCCCTGGTGGCCAGCCTGTGCTGTCTGCTGTAGTTGTAGTTGTGACCACTGGGAGGCGGTAGTGCACTCGGAGCAGGAAATCAAACCACCACACCACCGAAGAAGAAGAAAAACACCAATGTTGTCTTCCGCCTATTGAACTCACGTGGAAGCAGTGCGGCGTGCGGCTGGAAGGAACTCGATAAGACGCCAAAATGACGCAGTTAGACAGTGTAATGTAAGTTTGACAATTCAACACCGCGAACTCACTGTGTTTACATCTCTGTATTTATTTATTTATCCAGAATTAACTCGTTCCGAGGGCGTGAACATACCTGTTAACACTGCAAACGTTAGCCTAGCATGCCCATATACGTTTGTCAGCAAGCGTTAGCTTAATGTATAGACAGTGACACAAGTTCTTACATTGCTTTTACGTGAAGTTAGATCTATTACGGTGTGTTCGGCCTACACTGGTCGCTCGTTTGCTACAATGAATAGTAAACTGTTGTTGGACCGTCGGTTACACACGTGTTCATACTTGTACAACTTTCTTACGTGTATTAGTATGAATTCATCTAAAGATACAACTTAAGCCTCTCGTCATTGGCTTTTGACACAGTAAACATTTTCCCCGCAGTTAAAGTGTATGCAGGTGTGCGAGAAGAAAAAATTTGCAATTGCAAATATCAATGGTTTATGAATATTGATCCCTTGTGGTTAGTCTAGCCAAACATTCCAGTGACAGTCAGTTTGGATAATTGTATTACAACCAGTCCTGTCCAGGTGATATTATACCTTCTCTTTAGCATAATACACATTTCAAAACAACGTTATGTTTCATTTTATTTTAAATATAAAAGAATAAGCTGTTCAAAAATGTCAAAATAATCCATTCCATGTTAAACGGTCATCATTCATAAATCCTGGTACATATAGGCACTCTAACCACCTCTTGTTTGATTGAAGTGCAAAGCTCTGGTAGTGTGTCATCTTCCCCTGTATTTGTGTGTGTCCAGAAAACCCAAGACAAAGCGGGCCAAGCGCTTCTTGGATGGCAGAGCGCCCAAGATCTCTGAGGATGTAAAGACAGCCATGATTATGAAAGGAGGGAACGCCAATCAAACCGTCACACAGGCCCTCAAGGACATAGTGAGTAACCTGGCCATGCTGTTACATCCTGTGTGTGTGCGCTTGAACATTACAAACATGTTCAATAGTGCACTGAGAACAAAGTGCAATAACTTTGTGACTAGCATAGAGTAGTTCATATTACTGAACGCATGTGGCAAAAAGCGGCAGCGCAATGCTACAGTTGACTCTGCTGTAGTTGGACGGCTTTGTTCAGTTCATTGACGTGTGGAGTGACACGTTTACAGAGGAAAGGAGTTCTCTAAGTGAGAAGCTAGTCCTATATTGCTCGTAGATAATATATCCTCGGGTCTATCAGATTTCCAAAGGAGTAGATCTCCGCTTTTTTTATAGACGATTTTTAATCCTATCTCTGAACGAAAACCCTTTTTAGAGCAGAATATACGTACAGCATCAGTTGCCATAGTTATAGCCAGGTTAAAAGAGAGCCACCTTGTCAACACTGACAACTGTGCTTAGCCAACCTACCTTGATCACCAGTAAATCTGTCTGTTTGTACTCCAGTCGTCCTGACCTAAGTGATGTTGTTGAGGTGACTGTTGTGAGTGTGGTGAATCCAGACGGGAAGTTAAGAGCCTCCTACACCTGAGAGCAGAACTACCCGGGGCTTTTCCTCACAGATCAACAGAGTGAAGGCCATTGCACACCGGGCGCGTTTTATTAATACATACCGAACGTATACACAGAGTCAATACAAGCTTCCACACCAGCGCCGTGATTTTTGCTTCGTAAATTTGCTGCTTTTATTTTTTTGATTTTTCTGGGACGTCGCTTCCTAAAGTGAGACGCGACAAAATTCACCTTCCAAAAATATTCTTTTTTTCGTGTGGTTTATTGGCGTGCAGAGGATTAAAACCACCCTTAGGATCGCACTCATTGGAACATGTTGACTCACTATCAGAATTGTGATTTTCAAAGCAGAATGTGTTTTTGTTCTGCAGTATGCCCTGAAGAAGCCCAATGCAGTCCTGTACAAGAAGTGAGTGGCTCATCTCTCTAACCGTGAACAGTAACCGTTGTCTTTTTCTTTTGGGAAAAACTTTATATCATTTCTTCTTCAAAAAAAGCTTCCATTGAAATGATCGAAAAATGTATTTGAATGTGCCATAAACGAATAAGTTTATTAACAGTGTGTAAGGATTAGCTAGGAATCCTCTGCACCAGGTGTGTGTAGTGTGAAGGGAGAGTCGTCGGTACAGGCAGCTCATTCTCTGCTAGTGTGAGATATGGGCACTGAATACAGTCTCTACCTGCTTTTCAGGAAGAACATAACACGGCCGTTTGAGGATTCCACATCACTGGTAAGTGTACTAGAAAGCCCAGTAGGACTCAACTGCTTTATTCCTTTATTAAATGTGTTAACATGTGACCAGTGTGATCCCTAACCATTTGAACTCCCTTTTATCAGGAATTCTTCTCCAAGAAGTCCGACTGCTCTCTGTTTCTGTTTGGCTCCCACAACAAGAAACGGCCCAACAACCTCATATTTGGTAAACCTCTCTTTCCTCTCCTGTTTGTTTGTAACCTACAACCAAGACAGCACTCATTATTATATTTGACCACCAAAACTACCAGGACCTTTATGCCTGGTTTCAGCCCTGTTTCAGCTAAGCTAGATCTGGCTCGCATCTCCACCGCCGTCACTGGCCCTTTAGGTAGGCGGGGTTTATGCCAGCTTGTTTTTGATTGGTCTGACCAGCCGCTCCTATTTTAAAAGCAGCCGCTCCTTCGTATTGCGAGCGTATTAACGGTATATGCACATGTTCCAAGGACATTTCTTTCACCCACACAATTCTACATAACTCAACGTCTGCCACCATTATCTATTACTAATCCGTGTCCATCACAAAGAAATGTGTAATATTAGAGAAAGACTTGAGGCATGGTGACGTGTGTCATTGTTTCCTTTGGTGTGTTTGCAGGTCGTCTGTTTGACTTTCACGTGCTCGACATGATTGAACTTGGAATTGAGAAGTACGCCTCGCTGAGTGACATTAAGGTAATGGTTGCACTTATTTGGCTCCACTCTGTGTTGTTCTTAGGTGTAAATAGTTTTTTTTTTAGTCTACTTACTAAAAGAAACAAGACATTTGTTCAAGAACAGGGAGAACACAGGTTGTCATAAAGCTTTTCTTGTCATTAATCGTAGAGCCATACTGCCATGATGTTTCTGCCCGGTCTTCACAGTCTCTTCCATTCTGCTTGTTGTGTTGTTGTGTTTCAGGCCAGTAAATGTCCAGAGGGGACCAAACCAATGCTGGTGTTTGCAGGGGAGGCTTTTGATACAGACAATGAACACAAACGCCTAAGGAGCCTCCTCACAGGTAGACACGTGCTTCTACATTTCATTTAGGTAGACCATGGTATATTTTGGCCCTGCTGCTAACTGTCCCCTCCTCCTTCCACCAGACTTCTTCAGAGGCCCCAGTGTAGCTGCAGTGCGTCTGGCAGGTTTAGAACATGTGCTGCACTTCACTGCCCTGGAGGGGAAAGTCTACATGCGCAGCTACAAGTAAAGAAAAGCTTTCAATCTGAATTGGTCCAATACTGGTGATTCTACCTGCCACCTTAGACAGTGACTGAATCATGTGTGGTGTTGTTGTAAATACAAAAGTAATCAATTTGTTAAAATATATATATTTTTTAATGCTTTCGCACCGTGTGTGTTCATGTTCTGTCGCCTTTAAAAAAAAACGTATGTGTGTAATCACATGACTCTGCGTTTGTTTGTATAGAACGTTTGGGTAGAAAACTGAAGTGATTGGTTCAAACACAGGGGTTTTAACTTTAACACTAAAATAAGACATTTTCCATTTCAATTAATGCGATTATTTAATTTCAGTTTGAAATATTCCAACCATAATAAATAGTTAATTTGTGTGTTTCCTTAAAAAAATGTAAATCAAAAAGATTAAATATGCACTCTTTCATTAGATAATAATATCCCGGCTTTAATCGTAGAGCATATTTACAGTACCATCCTCGTCACTGAACTATGAGGGCAACAAAAAAATAAAAAAATCTTTCATTTATCGTAATCGAGGTAAGATGTTCAAATAATCGTGATATTGATTTAAGTCAAATTTTGTGTTGGGCAGCCATTGATGTTTTGTGTGATAACACGATGTTCTGTGTGATTGTAGGTGTCTGTTGAAGAAGTCTGGGTGCCGCACACCGCGCATCGAGCTGGAGGAGATCGGGCCGTCATTCGACTTTGTTGTCAGAAGAACACACCTGGCTTCAGACGACTTGTACAAGGTGGCTCACAGACAGCCCAAGGCTCTCAAGGTAAAGTCATCTTCCCTGACTCTTTAGCTTTCCTTTGGTGGAAAATGAGTATTACATTAGAATGAGGGCGGTTGGATATGTTGTCTTAATGCTCACTAACATGTTTTTTTACACGTTTTAGCTACAATTGTCCAATGAAAAATAAATTGTTGGATGGGTGGAAAAAAAATGTAAAGTCAACTTGGACTGTTCACACAGCCTGACCACCCTGTGGGTTAAGAAATGTAACGGTTGTCCTGAGGGTGGCGCCAGAGGGAAATAGAAACTTTATTTAAAGAGGTGCAGCACATCAATGTTCTAACCCAGGGGTCTCCAACCTTTTTTCAACTGAGAGCTACTTTGAAAAAAGTAGCCAAGAGCTACTTGCATCAAATCACTTATATTTATTTACATAGCACACATCAAATGAATTAAGCTTCTGTTTGTACACGTGTGAAATTGCAATACCCAATGCATAAATAATTTCCCAATAATTTTCCAAGAAAAAATTACTTACACTTTTTGTGGGCCACTGAAAATTGACATCAATGTCTATATTAGACTTGTTTTTGTGTAGCATCAGTGTTTCCCCCCAGGAAATGTCTCAGTCAAGGTGGTCACCGGCCAGGTGTGGAGGAGGCGCGGCGCAAAGCGGCGTGCCGAAAATTGCTCAAAGATGCCAATACGCACTACAGAAATAAACAACTGCTTATTTGAATAAAACAGACAACTGACCTTACAGTTGTAACTTTTTAAAGTTCCTTTTTGGATGGAGGGCTGTTGTGAGATTATTGTGGACAATTAGGCCTACTGTGATGTGATAGCCTATAATTCATTAATGGTTATTATTAGCCTACTTGCTTGATTTCTTATTAAATACAGAGGTTATTGGTCGTTTTGGAACATTTGTTTCCCAATTTAAAACATACAAATAAAGCAGCATTGAAAATTCAGAAAATAAATCTTGTATGGCTACACTAGCATGCTGTTTTACAAATAACTAATAGTTGAAATAATAAATACAATGTGTTTTCCCCCTTAAAATGACTTAATACACTTATCCAAAGGTCAAAGACAGTAACAGTGTGGCACTTCTGTAAACTTACTGAAAGGTGCCTGGGCCATCACTCATGCATTCATCAGACTTTTCTCTGCGCTGTCTAAGCTGATAGATACCGATAGCTCGCGATGGGCGTGTTGGAGACCCCTTTTCTAACCCATAGAACCTTTCCTTACAGCATAAGAACATGTCAGTCCCACACCAACCACTGTGCCTTTGTCTGGTATTTAATGTAGGAGTGTTAAAGTAACCCAAATAAAAGCATATTTCTCATTTGCATAGTGTTAATTCTCCTACTGTTTCACCCGTTACAGATAGGGAAGAAGAAGAACATCTCCCGCGATGCCTTTGGCACCAAGTTGGGCCGCTTGCACATGCAGAGGCAGGATCTCTCTAAACTGCAAACACGCAAGATGAAGGGCCTGAGGAAGAGGAGGGGACAGGTGGTGGAAGCAGAGCCAGACGCACAGGCCCCCAAAGTGGCCAAACTGGAGAGCTGAGGTGCCTTCACCAGCTGTGTATACACACGGTTGTCTGGCAGCTGTCCCCTGCTACTCAGAATGAGCATGTGCTTATCATTGTCAGCGTTTACTACAGAGTATGGACATGTTAGCAGCCCCCCAGACACATCTATTATCCCTGGTCCTATTGTGTTTTTCTCTTTTCCATGTGACTTACACTTAAATGTGTCAGCTTTGTTCTCTTGTTAAACCACACGACCAGCACAAGACGATGGAGTCCACCATATCTCATAGCTGTCTCTGATTTCTTCTGTAAGTTAAAAGTGTGTAAAAATCACTAAACACAAAACAATCACTTTTAAGAATAATAAAAACCAAACTATGTTGTACTTTTTAGTCAAATGTGTTTCTGTGCTCATGATATCATAATGTCAGACTTTATTTGCCAGCATGCTGTTGTTCCTAAACAGTGTTTGTTTCGTCACTTGTGTACATCTCCACTAGGGCAAATTCCACACAGTTCCAGGTAAATTCAATTCAGATTTGTTTACGAAAAAGTAGTCTAAAGACACAGTCTTATATTAACATGTCATTTCCAGCAACAGTAAACCTTATCACTGTTTCTCAAGAATTCTGAAGGAACAGTAACATAACAAGACTACGCTTTGACAGTTGAACACAAACTACCATAGTTTGTTTAATCCTGTTGAGGATAACTAATATTATTAAAGTCGATTAAGAGTCGATTCAAATTTACAGAGTATTATTTTAATGCTATAGGTTACTAGTTCACTGTGGGTATTCAGGTGTTCTTCATTCACAACAGATAATCCCTTACACTTTCTTCTGTCTCTCTTAGTTTACACTTTATTAACCAAAATGTATGTATCCTCATCTTTTAATTACAATGAGAACTCTCAGCTAAACATTTATGTCGTATAATAATAACTGATTTAACTTTTTTGTTTGGGTCAAAAACAAATTCCCGCTCTAGGAATGGCCTGTGTCTAGTCAGTCACCTAGGAAAGTTCTGTTAAATAAAGTAGGGGGTCTTTCAAGGGGATGATACTGGGATTATAATCAAACAAGGCCCACCGTTTTGGTGTCTTTTAGTTTCTTTTTTTGTCTTAGGATCTCCAACCAAAGTTCACTCACAACAGGCCCACTTTTTCTGTCATTTTCCTGCTCCCCGCACTCCCTCTGCATAACTGTCCATGTGCTCGCCTGGCAGTTGTGTCTATTTTTAGCAGCCTGCAAAGGGGAAGTGAGATCTGCAATACAGCAGTCAGGAGTCTACGGTGGAACCATTAGACTGCATATCATTTATACATAGTTGTGCAAAACTGCAAAACGTATGTACTAAAGCAATATTTTCTTTCTGTAAATTGGTTGTTTTTTTCCCTCCAAGACTTTACTATTAAAATAAAAATACAATACAAAAATTAGGAATAGAGTTAGTTAGAATAGAAATACAAACGGGAACAGAAAGGGGTGTATGATTCCATTAAGCGTTTGCATTGTAGATGTTTTAGAGTCCCTGGGGCCTCATTTATAGGCTAAAGCTTGCGGCGCCCAAAAACCTTGCGTAGACAGAAAGAAATGTGCGGGAAAATGTGCGGTGGCAAACGTTGGTATTTATAAAAACATTATTTGCGGAGAAGTGTGCGTATTCCTACGCCAACTGTCGACCATGCGTAGAGCTACCGCAAGGTTTTCCTGACTCGGGGAATCAGCGACACTCAATGGCAACACCACGAAATAAAGCTCAGTCATCAGAAAAACACAGACATATGATGCTTGGCACCCAATATATTTAGTCAATAAAATGTATAAGCTTACCTATAGTTGCGAATATATGGCTACTGTAGCCTATGGCATGCAGTTGTGATGTAGGTTGAATTACTTATCAAGTAGCCTAGGTCTACATGCTTTGGTTATTTTATAAATTGAATCTTTTAGCGCTGCTCTATAATAATATCCTATACGTCGGGAGGTGTTTCCGTGAGTGCCCAGCGGGAGAGCAAATTTTAAGAGGTGAGTAAAAAGTAGTTTTGTACAAAGTTAAGCCCAACAGATATTAATTAAATTGTATATTTCGTTAGATAAAATCATGTTATGAATTTAGCAAATCATTACACACATCTCTTTCCCATAACAATTCCCCCTCTGGAAGATTAAACTATAATCTGACGTTGTTGGAAATGTGTTGATCTCACGGGAGATAAACAATTCTCTCGAATAGACTATAAGCATTATTTCACTTGTCACACCATATTTTATATACAGTAGGCCTACATATAGTAGGCTACTACAGGTAGGCCTACGCTAATACGTGATATTGCATACAGTACAAAGTTGGGCGAAACTGCTTTACAAAGACTACAACGACTGTGCCAATCATGATATGTGATAAGCGCGCGGGTGTGTGTGTGTGTGTGTGTGTGTGTCAGTTTCTGCAGCTGCACGTCACGGGCTTTCTTCCTTCAGTTCACAGTCGCTTTCTTTGCGGCCGATTGCCTCCCTTTTTTCCTCATGTCAGTCAAAATTCCGTGCTTATTAAGTGCGTCATCATATTCAGGAGCTATTTAGCATTCGCCATGTATGGTAGATTGTGGGATGAAATTGGGAGGTGAAGTGGGAGGACACGGGGTGGAGATCGTCTGCGCACAATTCACCGCAGGTGGGTATTTATAAAGGGAAGTTTGCGTGAAACTGTGCGCCGCACAGTTTTATAAATCTGATTTTTTTTTGCGCAGCACATTTTTGGCTTTCTGCGGACGCAATGTTTTAGGATGGTTTCTATACGCACACCGTTATAAATGAGGCCCCTGGTGGCTTTTAATGTTTCAAAATGGAATTCAATGACACTTTTTAATGGGTGAATATTAGGTTTTCATTCAGACCACTTACATTTATGGACTTAAAATGTAACAAATAAAAAGATAGCCTATAAGATGAAAACATGGCATTCCTCAAAATCATTCCCTTCATATTAAAATTATAATATGTCCCGTTTGGAAAGTTAGGCTATCTTAGAGCCACACTACACATTAAAACATCCTCAACATAAATCCAAAACAATTTTACAAATCCAAAACAAATGCTCAACAGTCTCTTTGAAAATACCACAAATTATACAGGATTCAGAAATATCAATTTTATATTTCTTTAAATTTGGTTTGTTGGCTACATTAAATGGAACATTTCAAAATACACTTTTGAGTTTACTTTATTACTGACAAAATATTTGTTATATAATTCATTTAGTCGTTACCTGTTAGTCTGTGGTCGTCACGAGCAGCGGGTAAGGACAGTGTCCAATCAGCTGCAGTGTTCTCCGGCGCCACGCCCCTCCCCGCTGTCTATTTATAATATTGCAACAGTTTTATGACAGTACTGTAAGTACAGATGCTGCCAAACCAGCTCCACTCTAACTACAGCTTCACGTCAATGGATGCCACTATTCGCTGACCTGACAGCCGCCACTGACAGTACCTGTATCTGAATTGTTTTTTAGTTTTGTAGTTGTCTTACCAGCGTCGTTGGGGGCTACACATATCTCCAGATAAATAATAGAAACAACGCTAAGCTGCAGTTGCTTCATTGTTCCTGCATCTAAAACCAACATAGCAACTATGACAGAAGGTAACATCATGCCAGAGGAGGATGCGGCGGGTAAGGAGGCTGAGGTTCCCGCGGAGGACAAGCGGCTCCGGGAAGACGAAGAGGAGAAGAAGGAGAACGGGGACAGCAAAGTGGCCGTCCCGGCAGCGGAGGAGGTCGAGTTTGTCCACCCTGAAGGCGGCTGGGGCTGGGTGGTTATGCTGGCTGCCATGTGGTGTAACGGCGCCGTGTTCGGGATCCAGAACGCCTTCGGTATCCTCTTTCTCTCTCTCCTCCGGGAGTTCGGCAACGAGAACGATGAAGACCTCCGATTCAAGACAGGTGAGGGAGGGACGGATGGAGGGACAGAGGCGGGGGGGTAGGGGGTCTCACACACTCAAAGCAGACGCCAACTTGAATTTCCCCGTAGGCTAAGTGCCGTTAAGATTCAGCATTAAAAGTTACTTTTCATTCCGTGATGTTGCTACATTGTGTGTAGGCCTACACAAACATTTATTTGTATGAAATGTCATTTAACAAATGAGAGAAGAAGCGGTTAGGATTCTGAAGCTGTCCATCCAGTGTTGTGTAACCATATAGAGTGTGACAGTGTGAATCAAAGTTTACATTAACAGTGACTTGCTCGCGCACATACAACGTTTAACGTTTTTTAGAGCGTGGAACCCGTGGCTTTCGCACCGGGAAGACCCGTCCGCACACTGACAAGTTATCACATTATTTGATGTGTTTGTTTGTTGTAATAACATAATGGGGGAACCTTTCTTTATAAGTCCATGCGGACACACACACGTTTTTGCCATTCTAGCTAACGCCAGCTAGCAAGTAATATGATATGTCGTTTCCTGCATGACAGAAGTGAAACTCGGAACACTAGCTACTATAACTGTAGTTAAATATTGACACGTCTATGGGGGTTTGAGAAGTAGCATACACTGCTCGGTGGCGGCCAGGTAATGCCACGGTACTACACGTGGTAATAACTACGTCTATGTGGTATTACCTTAGTTATTTGAGGAAACCTTAACTATGAATGAATGAATGTGTGCCACAGACGCTGCTTCTGCTCGACTACTATGTCATTGTGTCATGCCTCTCGTAGTGCACTCCAGGAAACACTAAAAGTTTTTTTCTTCTTCTTTTTGGCAAATAACTTAAAGTGACTCACATGGGATAGAAGGAGGTGCCCTTCAGAAAGTTTATTCCCTGACTTTCTGTTTGGAGTCGGATTTGTTGGCCACACGCCAGCAGTGAATTTGGATAATGGCAGGGTTCATGCAAAGCTTGTTTAAGGCATGGATTTTTTACTGCAGACAGTAGATTGGGGGATCAGGGTTAAAGAAATGGTAACAGAAAAAATCCTCATTTGTGTGTGTGTGTGTGTGTGTGTGTGTGTGTGTGTGTGTGTGTGTGTGTGTGTGTGTGTGTGTGTGTGTGTGTGTGTGATTTATGGCATGGCGTTTGCCCATGAATGTTGACCCTATGCTGTGATTGTAATCACCTGTTGCTGAGTGCTGCTGTTTTGCAGATCAGCATGAAAAACGTCTCGCAGTTCAAGGATACACTGTGTGCAGACTAAAAAGCTGCTCCATGAGTTAGCAAAGGGACCATTTCTTCTTACTTTTTCCACTGTCATCAACTGGCCTTTTTGTCATGTTGTATCTACTGTCCTGCTTTTTTGCCAGATAAGCAGATGTTCCCACTAGAATGCTCCTCAGTAACTGCACACACAAAACAATACTGGCAGTCCATTAATTCCTGTTGAGATATGGTGACTTACCCTGTAATTGACATACATTATAAGTATGGGTATATACAGAGCCGGCCCAAGCCTTCAGGGGGCCCTAAGCGAAATATGATTAGGGGGCCCCTCTCCAATGTTAGCGCTGCTGAAACTATAGATCTTTGTTAAATATCATTCACACACCCAGTGTTTTCCGCTAGAGCCTCCACTGTGCGGTTGTGCGAAAATATTAGACAGCCGAGATTCAGACCTCCTAGGAGGGTCCGGGGGTATGCCCCCCCGTGAGATTTTGTTAACCTTTTTAAAGTGAAGTGCATGAATCTGGTGCACTTTGAGAGGAAAATTAAGAGGCTAAATCTGAGAAATTTTGTGTGAACAAATAATTTGGAGAAACTTGGTCAGATGAATTAGAAGCTATTGAAGAAGGACACATGGATTTTCCATAAAAATATTAATATAAAATATTACGGAGGGTCCTCTGGGTTGGGCTTGGAGCTCTTTTTCTTTTACGGGACATATTTCTCTGTAATATAATGAATGCATTTAAATGCAGTGAGAGGAACGAAGCAGAAGAACTCTGTTGTCCAGCTACTGTATCTTTTTTTCCACAGACAAGGCTGAAATAGGCTATAGACTATACACAGTGCATGGGCAGGGCAACTGAAGGCAGCCCCATTTCCAATTGTTTTTAAATAAACTCAATACACACTGTGCATGGATGTGAACGTGACATGATCAGATAATTTCGGATTTCCTCACAGATGAACTGATTACATTTTTAGGCTATTAATTATCTAGACCAAAACATTTTATTCCTTTTTTTGTATGATAACTCACATTTGCATAATATGATGTTAATATCAAACACACAAACTTTTTTTTTTTTTAGGGGGCCCCCCAGGCAGTCGGGGGCCCTAAGCGGCCGCTTAGTTCGCTTATGCCTCGGGCCGGCTCTGGGTATATACTCCTGCAAGTCAACCCAATGTACACACGCTCACACACTACCGCCCGCCCCCAATGACCCCAAGTTCTCTGGCACTCAGGTTTTCCCCCCAAGTGAGACTGAGACAACTGGACTATGGGAATGTGGGGAGGAAGGGACGACAGTTGGACTCAAAGCTCCTTAATGCCACTCAGACTTTTTCTGTTTTTTGTGTAGTCAAGGCACCGAACACACCTTTCCATGCTGAAGATAACTACAGTCTAATAACAGAACATTTGAACAAGACTTGGCTTAATATTTACAGCTTTTTTCTGGCTATTTCTTATGCCTTTCGTCCCCCTAATAGGACAGTTTGAATCCAATGAATGATGAATGATCATAAGTGGAAGAAACAGAAATGAGAAAAACTAATAACAAGTAAAGCGAAAAAACTTTAGTTTATCTATTCCATCATTCCAATATAATACAACCAAAAAGATCCGTAAGTTAGTCATTGGCGGCTATGCCGAGCAGTGGTTAACCATGAAATAGGACAAGCTGTGCCTTTGGAGTTGGTTCAAATTCAGCATGTTACGTAATCATAAAGGTCTCTCCAGTCCAAACCTTTGAACTTGGTATCTTTTGGAATTGATTTGGTCTTGACAAAGTTGGTCTTCTTGACCTATACAGCTCTGTTCTGTGTTTTTAGCCATCATCTGAATCATCTATCTTTCTTTGCTGTCTCATCTTGGTTTGCTGCTTCCATTTCTGGGTCTCATCTCCACCAGGCTTTCAGGGCTCTCATGGGCGCTTGCACACCTTACCGTGAATGGTTTAATTGGAGCGAATTCTGCTTCATTTCCACATTTGCTGCAGTTTGTTTGCATAGGTGAGAACACAGCCATCGTAGCCGGCACCAAAAGCTGATCAATCAAGCGTAGTGAGACCTTGTGGAAAAGGAGGTCTTAGTACGCTTTCAACCCAACTCTGGTGCGGTCTGTTTGTGGTGAGAACGTGAGCTGACTGAGTTTGACCGACCTGCTGGAAGCACTGTGTAACAAGCTCCTGCAGCCAGCTACACTAAGCATTATGGGATGAGGAATACGATCTACTTCCTGTAGTTTCTTTCTGTAGTTTTACTGCATGGAAATTCTGACCAATTGTAGAGCAGTTTAGGGAACTACGTTATTGTTCCGCCCCAGACACATCTGACCAATGAGTGACAAGAAAGTTCTCATGTGGTTTAAGCTGCTGCATTTTGATCCTTCATCAACAGATTCAGAGCACAGGAAACTAACCTGGTGAAAAACCAAACAATGTATCACTCCGGCATCTGTTGCGAACCAAGGAAGTAAGCCAGAAGCTATTTGGCGTTTCACAATTTACAACAATTTGCATAACTTGATTTGATAACAATGTTCATTTCAGAGCAGGAATAGTGTGCCAGATATGTAGAGACAGGTGGAAAGTAAGGGTGGTGGTGGATTAGCAATAGCAACAGAGGCTCTCACAGGCTACGTTTAAAACCAACTTGTTAGCTCAGTCAGTACGATTCTGCTGTGTTAAACCTAATACCTTGTACAGCTTTTTCCACATCCATTTTCTCTCACAGCCCTGACACATCTTATATAGTATCCATGAGGGCAGGATTACAGGTTCCCATTCTATTTGATGTGTCATAAGAGGAATGTTTTACTCATTGCACGTGGTCTACCTTTTTAGAATGCTCTTCCAGGCTTTGTTTTCTTTCGATCTGCAGGCAGAAGATATAAAAAGCTTTCTCTTCTGTCCTTTTGACAACGCCACCATGCCACGAACCTAGAACATTGATGGGACTGTGTGAGTTAAATCTAGAGCAGTGGTGGAACAATGTCCATTAATATTATCCATAATAATAATACCCTACTATGAGATTTAACATCTGCAGCTGAAGTGGAGACACTCGTCACTGCCTCTGTCAAGTTAAGATTGAATGCCTATAGGTTTATATTTAGTCCGTGCCTGGCCTATCTTGCGCTTCTGATGACGATAACAATGCGCTTCCTGCATGCTATGCCCTGTGTTTTTCCTGCACTTGTCCACTTCCTGAAGGTGAGCACACATTGATGCTGCATGTCCATCCAGAAGCTGTTTTGTCCGTTCCGTGAGAGAACATGAAGTCCTTGCTCCGACCGAGACTCTCCAGCAGGTCTTCCTGTCAGGAGAGGACCTGTGACAGGAGTGAATAAGCCCGCTGAAGGGCTTCTGACGTAGGAGGAAGTGCCAAGGGGGGGGGGGGGAGGGGGTGGCATGTGGTGGAGGGGGTGGTGGGAGGGACCGCCAAGACTTGATAAACATCATGAATCATTCTAATCTGGGATCCATGTCCTATAGCTGAGCTGACATAGGTAATTTGTCCCAGTGGGAGATAAAAACAGGGTTTCAATTGACAGAACTAAATGAGAAAAAACTATGAACTCCATTGGATATTAGCAGTTAGCACTTGAAAGACTATTTGTCGGCACTGAGAGTGATTTGATAACCTCTGAGGGCTCTCCTAATGAGGCTCCAGGATGCCGTGTACAGTAGCTCCCACGATAATTAGATTTGAGTGTTTATCATCTGTCGTGATTGAGATGGGTTTATTTTTGAACTACTGAGATAGAAGGTTCCATAGAGTTCGAACTGGAAAAATCGAGACAATGTTCATCAACACAGTCACGGTGAATAACTATGCATCCTGTGAACTGAAAACGGTTGTATATATATCGTCTTATGCCATTTAAATTAGTAGCATTGTGTTGATTCACATTGGCAGTCACCAGGCAGGATGAGTCGAAAAGGATTAAAGATGCCATAAAGTTGCATTATGGGACTTTGTCGACCTGTACGGGGTATTATCTCAATGTTTTGGCATTCTGGTAGATTATCTAACTGAAAAAAAGACAATGGTAATATTGTTAAGCTGCAGCCCAAAATATTGTATAGACGGGAATACTATCATATACGTCAATACTGCAAATAAACTTGTAAGGTAATGTTTTTGAGCCTACTTAAGCTTAGTTTCCCACTGAGTGGTATAGTTTGGTTCGGCTTGCGTTTCCACTGCAGACAGTAGTTCCCATTAACAAGGTTATAGATTCACTCAACCAGTATTTCCCTTAGCCTTTTGTCTGCTTCGGTCAGAGTCAGCCCTCACAAGAGGAACTGCCCACCATATCCTGGCTAAGGACTTGACCTCATGATAGCACTTGGTTTATCTTAAGACAGCAGCTTCCCTTCCATTCATATTAACCCTGTTGACCACATTCCCCTCGGTTGTCTGCATTCATGGCTCTATTGACACACAGTAATACGTCAATATAGGAGACACTGTTGGGTGACAAATGTTCATTAACACCAAGTTGAAGATCAAAGAATACAGCTTCTGTCTTTCGCCAGAGTTAAAGCATGGTTCTCTTGACATTATAAATGTTAAGGGTTGGGGCACAACCCTTCTAGGGACTTTATCTGAGACATGCTTGGGAATGGCCCTTTGCGCTCAAGATATGACAACACTTTGACCACCAATAGTGGAGCGGTGTTACCAGACCAGTTTATGATGATGCCCCTTGCCTTCTCATGTAATGATGACTTATTTTGTTTTTGGGGGACAATTCCATTTGGTCCAACTTGACTTCATTTATCCTAACATGGAGTGCAATATTAACGGATGTGATTAAAAGGTACAGCCATACACCCAGATTAAACATACCCCACCGTTCTCATTATTGCACAGTAATGATATACTTTTTGTTCTTTGCGTAGACTGTATGATTCTTTATGTAGCAACCAAGCACAAACTCTGGATATTCCTCCATGTCTGACTGAAACACCTGTGCTGCTTACACATGGAAAACCCATCAAGCCTTCTGTGTTGTGGGACGTGAAATGTAGCACATGTCGCAACATGCTTCTTCTCTTCATAATCACTCTCGCTGTTGAAGAGTGAGACAGTTATTAACTGGTACTTTGAACACGCTAAAAGCTAAATGCCCACAAACATTACACTATAAAGGAGAGCATTTTTGTCAAGGGATGTTGTTGGTCTACATTTGCAGGGTCAGACCAGATGTAGTTTATTTCCTTATATATGTCCTGTTATCTCTACATTTGCAATCAGCTTAATCAAATCAAATATGTTGAAGAATATTACTCCTTTTATGGAATCAAACTGTGGTTTAATTTCCTGGAGTGCTGTGTTTGTGTGTGTGTGTGTGTGTGTGTGTGTGTGTGTTTGTGTGTGTGTGTGTGTGTGTGTGTGTGTGTGTGTTTGTGTGTGTGTGTGTGTGTGTGTGTGTGTGTGTTTATGTGTGTTTGTGTGTGTTTATGTGTGTTTGTGTGTGTTTATGTGTATTTGTGTGTGTGTGTGTGTGTGTGCTGGCCTTTGAAATGAAAGCCTCCCTCAAGTCCTGTTTTAATCAAATTAGTACAGTCCATGCGTGTCCCTTCACTTTCGGGACCGTGCCTTGGCTGCTGTTTATGGACTCCTGCTGGACAACACAATGAAAACCCACTGGTGCCCTGTTGAGCTATAGCGTGTCAGGGAGAATGGAGAACGGTTGTGTGACCCTAGGTTATGTTGTGATCTGATGCTGATCTTGCTGTTACATTTCACCCAGGGCCTCAATGATCTCTGAGTCTCAGTTTGGACCTGTAGTTTGATGCTTTCTTCAGTTGACCCCAGGCACAATTCAGGTTAGAAGAAGTTGGGTTGCTTTGATAGATTTCATGCACCCGGATATTTATTGTAATTTATATAACTTAAGTGTCCGTTGTGCGTACACAGTTTACTCTTAATGTCCCGCTCTGATACGGCAGTGAATAACGTCTCTTATTTGATAAACTAACACTAAGCTGGTTAAAGGCTGTAGAGAGGGTTTCTTTATGATTGACATGGCAACCGGTGCTGTTAGGCACATTTTTGGCTCAGCAGGATCCCTTCAGGATTAGCGGGTCCCACTTGTTCTATCACATTATCAACACACACACACACACACACACACGCACACGCGCGCGCACACACACACACACACACACACACACACACACACACACACACACACACACACACACACACACACACACAAAATAAAACATTGCTAAGCGTCTTACAACAAAACCTTGTCAACGCTTTTCTGGGACAAAATATCAACTGCATCGACTTTGACTTCCATGCTCTTGCGACATGAAGACATGGGACACTTGGGCCATTAACTATATCAGACAAGGCTGACAGACGTCACTAGTGCTCACATAGCAGCTGTGGTTTTCCCTAGTGCCGTAGATAATGCACCTGCACACAAGAAAGGGAAAATTGGAAATTTGTAATCAACCAATCACAGTGCGTAATGCTGGGGGCGGGGAGATCCAGTCCTTAAACTGACCCGATACTGTCAGGTCAGTGACATTTGCATCTGTGTGACGACAAGCTCTGGTTCCCCTGCCTGTGGGAATGCCAGATGGGGCTGTTCCAGGGCCTGGTGCCATAAAAGCCACTTGCTTGTGGTGTATTGACAGAGCAGGGCCAGAGACCTCTGGACCCAACAGAGACCTTAGAGGCCTTGATTGGTCTGTTTTGATGAATCTGTAACCTGAACTCATGCGCTTGACTGACGTTGATGGCAATAACAAGAGGTCTTCTGACCCTATATTGGCTGAATATTGTTTTCACTCAGTGTGAAAGGAAAAAGGTAGAAGGGAGAAAGACAGAGGAAGCTGATGTGTGGTACCTGGATGGGAACCTGACACACTGACTTACTCGGTTGGGTTGAAAATATTTTCTTTGTATCCCTGTCTGTTGTGCTGAGTGTGAGCTAGCCAGGAGATAGGTTTCACCATCACTACACACACACACACACACACACACACACACACATACACACACACACACACAGCAACAGACCTGACTGCAGCACGGCATGCTAACCTGTCAGTCATTAGTTAGAGTTTGACTTTCGTCTGCCCAAACGTGAAATGAAATGAGTGCTTATCGATGAATCTACCAAGCAGTTAAACATGACCCTGACCCTGGTGTGTTTCTACAATGCAGGCTGGATGCTAACTCGTCTACTACATATTAACACGAGAGGATTTTTCTCCACATGGTGCTGCCTTCACCATCTTGTCTTCTCATAACAGATCATAAATCATGTGTGTTGATAATGAAACAGAAGCCCATGCAGTCTTTGTCCCAAGCCTGACTCTCTCTCTCTCTTCTGCTGTCTAGTTTTTCACACTTCTGCCTCTGTCCTAATTCTTTTGACCTCACAGCAAGGTTTCCACTGTCAGTTAAGCTCATTTAAAAAGGGGAGCTAGTCAGTAATCAGATATCTCCCTTTGCCCTGCTGTCACTTCAATATTTATAATAATAATCATATCAAAATAAGCCTCTGCAATTTTCATTTTTGAAGGGGGCTTATCGTCAGGACTATGGATAAAATTGGAGTCCTCACTAGTTGCCTGACCATTGTTCCCAGCCAAGATATTGTGCATTAAAGTGCACTTTTTTTGAGCTGATCATTTGTAAGAGAAATGTGTTATTTATTTCAAATGTGCTTTGCTTTCGATGTTATTTTGAAGAACATTTTCAACTGTCCCCTCACAATGTAAAAGATGCACCACTTTCTGTATATTTGTGCCAATTTCCACGCAGGAATCGTCCAACCCTGTCTTCAAAGTTGATCTTCATGTGTTTGATTGATGTATAATGTCACTGGGTTAACACTTTAAAGGTCACATATTATGCTCATTTTCAAGTTCAAAATTGTAATTTGGGTTTCTACTAATAGGGAATTTTCCAGACAAAAGTAGTAAAATTGCAAACACTGTACATCATAGGTCATTCACCATTGCATCAGCATTAAACATTTTTTTTATATACAAATCACACCCTGCAACAACCTGAAAACCCATTTACTGTAGGCCTGTTGATGCCTCGTTTCCACCAAGCAGAGCGGGTCGGGTCGGAGCAGCTCGGTCCGTTTATTCTGGCTTTTCATTTGCCAAAAGTTGGGTAGGGTCCGGAAATAAGCGAGCCTAACCGCTCTAAGCCGCTCCTATTTTTGGTACTCCTCCGTTGGGATACCAGCCATCTGAAAGGGTGCCGAAAAGGTGGAGCTACACACTGTCTCTATGCATTTTCCGGCGTAATACGGGGGGAATAAATATAGGAGCGGCTGGTTTGGCCAAGCAAAAACGAGAGGCCGCTGGCTTGACCATAGTTGTTCCACAGCCCGATACTATATTCTGGCGGCGGCTATTGCCGTCCAGCATAAACCCCGCCCTACCATAAGTGTAGGGTCTTCGGTGGAAACACCACCCAGATTCTTAAAAGCGAGATGTCCCGCTCTGAGCCTCTCTGCTCCGACCAGCTCTGCTCTGTGGAAACGAGGCATTAAATATGCGATACATTATACATTATAAAGTAGGAAATGAATGAGGTGATCCGCATAGCATTCACCAACTGAATGAACAGGTTAACGTTGTAGAGTTACTGCCTTTGAAACAGAGAGACTGCACTCAGTGGACTTGGTGAGTAACTACAGAAAAGCAGGTGATTGGGGGCGCCTTTAGCTCAGTTGGTAAGGCGTCCCCCTCCCGGGCCGGGCCCAGCAGCAGACCCGGGTTCGATTCCCACCCGCGGTCGTTCTCTGCATGTCACTCCCGTCTCTGCCCCATTTCACCTCTGTCTCTCTGCACTGTCAATAAAGCATAAAAATGCCAAAAAAATATCTTAAAAAAAAAAAAAAAAAAAAGCAGGTGTCTTACGAGGCGGGCTTTTGCCGTGCCCACCCAATCAGAAGCTAGGAATGGTCCTGGTATAATATATACATTTTTTAATTGCCAAAAAAAAAAATTATTCACTTGTGATTGGGTGGGCAAGACGAACATTTGGCTGGGCTAAGCCTGTCTCTTCAAGCCCCTCATTCCAAAAAGCCCAGTCTGCTCTGATTGGCCATGAATCTAACTGCCCAGTTTGAACCTAACTGCCAGTTAGGAATCTGGGGGTGTGGCTTATCACAGGTGGAGGTAATGCTGAGTTAGGTTGGTAATGAGGAGGCGTGGCTTCTCCCCTTATGACATCATAAGAGCGGGTTGATTTTTTCTCATACTTAGGGAGCCTTTAGTCACAGGAGGGAACCATAATGTTGAAATACCATGAAAAAGTGAATTTTGCATGAGAGTTGACCTTCAACATGTTTCCATATCCTAGAGAAAGTGGCTGTAACAGCTGGCGTTCAGGGGAACTTGATTTGAAAAAAAAAAGGAAAGCCACACTGCACGGACGGAATCACTCCAGAAAAAAACCTTGACAAGTTTTAAACGTACACGGGTTAATATTTGACAGGCTGTTTGATCTCCGGCGTGCGTACATGCCTGAGCCTGAGTTTAGGTGAAGGTTGTCCAGAGAGAGATAAAGCCCAGAGCAGGTAAACATGGTGGAGGCAGAGCAGCACTTCAGTGGCCTCCTGCACATGACACACAGGCTGGAGAGCACAGGAGGCTGTGATGGCCTGCTCTCTCAACCACCAGGGAGTCACCGTGACAACCGGCGTGATTGACAGGCAGGACGTCAAGGTGGGCATCTGCTAACCAATAGTGATTCAGTATTCATCTCTATCTAGAATCAAGTCAATGCTCCAGGATATTAGGGACATATCAAACAGTACGATGTGATTCAGTACCATAAAGCTTTAATGGGGCTTTTTCATGCTAACACAATGTAGTCAGATGTCAGTCCAGCAACCATTTCTGGAGATATTGAGTAAAGACTAAATGAGAGGCAAACTGTGGCCCTGAGCCATCTCTATACTGTGCACTTATAAAGTGGGCAGACAGAAAAGCTCCCCCAATCACCATGCAGCCCTGACACACCACCCCCTTTGCCTTTTCCTCTGACACGGAACACAATTTAACATTTTTCATATGGACCTCTGGAAATGGTTCCAAGCACACAATATATAATCTGGTGCTCTTTCCATTTTATGTACAGGCATAAATTACTCTGCGGCTCCCCCCTTTTTTCTGCTGTGTCATCAGGCGTAAGGTTTCACTTCCTTTGAGAAAAACACATGACGGACATGGGTTGGAACTTCGGGATTGCGAAGTGTACAGAAAAAAAAAATTGGCAACTCTCACTGCTTCTCCCCCTCCAGGTCCTCCAATGAAACTGAGCAGTTGAGAATAAATGGCTTCCAGCTGCTGTAAGCAAGAGATGGAGGAATGGTCTTGATTCTATAATGTCCAAGCCAGGCTCACATGTGTATCCGCAGCACCGTGAGGCCACCATTAGGATTATGACTGCCGTCTTTGTGATCGAAACAGCTGCAAAGTCCCACATTGACGGGAAGGGTTGTTTTACAGTAAGACCATATTGAGTGGGAAGTTTCAGCATGGTAGCAAGAATCCTCCATGCTGAGAGAAGGCCCAGGAATCCCTGTTTTATAACATTCCCTTCATCTACTTACTTCACTGGAGTCACAGAAGCCTGAACCTTATCAGACTTGACAGACGTGGATGGGACTGAAGACGTGGACCCGTGCCAGCAACGGTTTATACCTCGCTACACTGTCAAAGTGTCCGTTTGAACTAGCAATGAACCCTCTGTAATCAGTCTTAAAGGGGAACTCCACCCATTTTAGACACGAACATTAGTTTAATGGTCTAGAGGAGGGTTGTAGATACTAGATATCGAGTACCCTAGAACATTTTGTGTGGATGTATTTTTCTTCTCTTTTCACTTGTAAAATCCCGCCAGTGCAGTGGAAAATTTTGAATGTCATTCCAAAAAAAACCTTACCTATACCTAAGAGTTACCTTAATAGAAGTCATTATCTGTAATCAAGGCATGCCATTGTATTCATATGAACAAAATAACATGATGTAAGACTAATCTCAAAATGAAGATTTTACTTTAATTTGCTTCATGTCTTCTAACTCAAAACTATCTTGAAGACTCAATTCTGAATGAGCTGAGTCCAGGTGGATATTTTTTGCAGTGTACCTCCTCCTGTTGAGCTAATCCTGTCCGCAGAGGGATTCATTATGAATCATAATTGGTCAGGATGGAGGTGAATGAGTAACTGGGGCTTTTCTTAATTAAGCCAAGAGTGGATCAGTGTATATAGGTGAGTCAATCTAGGAAAAAAAAGGGCTTAACCCCAAAAAAATTGATACAAAAGGTTTTTCAATGGATTCCAGTAGTATTTGGTGTGCTGAATAACATACTAAAAGTCTACCAAAATCTACCCCCCAGAAAGCCCTCATTTTCAAGATGGCGGCCGAAAAGGCGGCAGGGAGCTTGAAATGGCTATATCTCAAATTGAAAAAATGTTGCAAAGGAATTTTCAACTGATTTTGGTACCTCTGGACATGCTTACAAACATACTAAAAATCTAGGAAAATACACCTTCCGGAAAGGCTTCATTTTCAAGATGGCGTCCAAAATGGTGGCCGGCCAAGCTTAAAATGGCTATATATCTCAATAGAAAAATATTATTCAAATGATTTTTCACTTGATTCTGGTACCTGCAAATATGCTTATGAACATACTAACAATCTAGGAAAATATACCTCCCAGAAAGGCTTCATTTTCATAATGGCGTCCAAAATGGCGGCCGGGAGCGTAGAATGACTATATCTCAAATGGAAAATGTTACAAAAGAATGTTTCAACTGATTCTGGTACCTCTATACATTAAGAAAGTGCGACAAATCTAGGTAAATATAACTGCTAGAAAGGCATCATTTTCAAAATGACTGCCTGTAAGCTTACATTGGTTAAATGGTTCAAATTGGTTACTATTCAAACTAGAAAGGTGGTGTTGGTGTTGAATAACATAAATGCCACACTTATTGTGGTCTTTATTCATCATCATCTTCGGGCTCCTCTGGAAGAAACTGGTTATGTGGATTTTCACATTCCTTAAGTTGACATGGTCCACAGACAGTAGTACAAGGTAGTCCATATTTTCTGCAAGAGCAGCGGAGTGTCTTGCAGGCAGTGGTACAGTTAAAATGAATGACCTTCAAGAGACTGTCTGGAGCAACATTCGTTGTTGACATGAGTGGGACAAATCTATTGTCCTGCAGGCTCCACCCCCAGTTCAGGGCATCCATACCATCTTCTGTTCCCATCCAGACCATGACCTGGTAGTACGCTCTACTATTCAGTTGGTGGCAGACGTTCAGGCGTTACAGTTGATGAAGCTGAGACAACCTTCTTGCTGAAAATGTTATATCGCATTGCTGCAAGGGAATCTGTGACTTTCCACCAAAGAGGACAGGCATTACTTGGCACCCAAGGTCATCAATCACCTCTGTGGTCTGGTCTGGGACAATGAATGCATTGGCACAAGATTGAAGGACAGGATCCCCTTTTACAAGCTTCTGGAAAGCAGTCTTTTTGCCAACCCCGAAGATCCGAGAAGTTGTCACAGCCAGTGAGAGCATGGATGAACATCAACTGAGAACACACATCATGTCCAAGTACTTCTTTTAAATGGTTTACGGCATACACTTTAAAACTGCCATCAGCTTTTGACTTGTCTGATCTGAAATATACGCCCTTACTATCTCTCTCTGCATAGTGAAGTAGTAAGACAAGGAGATCTGTATCTTCTCCAATCAGCGTAGTGGTGTGAAGAAGAGATGATTCCACTGCGGCCCTTACGATGTCTACATCAGCATCTCCAATTGAATTGACCACAGTGCAACCCCTTTCTTTCAGTTCATCGCTTATCATTTGAATCAGCCTCTGTTTATTCAGATCTCTTGATAGGAACTCCTTTACCTGAGAACTCTGTCTCAGCAGTGAAGTTGACAATGGGATGAATATTGTTTCCTCTTCTTTGATGTGTGTTGTCTTTAATGGATGGCCCATCCCCATAGCCATCGAACACAATGGTTGTAACTGAGCCATAATGTTGGATGGTGAAGTCTGCATATGACTGCGCAATTTTACTATAGCTTTGTCCGTGCTTCCATGGTATTTGGTGAAGGAGTGAACCTCCATCAAGAACATAATGATCTGTTTCTGGTACAGAATCTAGGATTGCATCACTTGCATGATCACAGATTGCGTGCGCAAGTTGTGGTTTATCAGCCTTGCAGAAGATGTGTCCAGCTTCAAAGAGGGCAGGAGGGAAAGGACTGAGTTCGTAACGCATAACCTCCTCCAATGATAGCTCTCCAGTTTGGGAGACAATCAGGAAACGTTGAAAAAGAAGTGCAGAATCAATTGTTCGATCAGGAGCAACCTTGATAGACGATTTTTGTCCAAGGGTTATGGCTTCATCCTTTCTACTAAATGAGAATGTGAATGCAGGCTGTCCAATCATTTTGTGCATGATATTGCGTCCAACAGAGTCATAATCATGCACGTTCACTCCGTCCTCAGCAACAACACCTGTAACAACATTCCTTAAAGAAGAGTCTGGAGAGAAAGGTGACCATATAGCAAGTTTTGAAGTGATCTTCTCCAGGTCAGCAGCATCCCTTTTCATCCTTGCCTCTGTTGAGTCCTTGTGCTGTTCTGATGTTGTGTATGTCTGGTTTGTGAACTCCTGCCTGCATTGCGGTGTTGTACTCTGATGTTATGCACTTTGACATGGTCCAAAGGGCTCTCTGATTGTCAGTCATTCCACTTTCATGCGTCATACCACCGGTAGTCTTCAATGACCTCACCAATGTCGTCTCGATGACAAGATCTGAGCTGAAGCCTTCCACATCAACAACGTTAACGGGCAGGATATCCCCGGTTCATTTTAGCCGTAAAGCCACAGGGCTTTTCTGTGCGGCGGCTCACACTGGCGAGGTGTCACTGTGAATGACACCGTTACCCACCGTCATGGAGTTTCAACTGGCAACTCGCTATTTCGCTCACGCAAGGCTTTTGTGTTTCGATTTAACATCAGTCTTGGGCGAGTACTTTAACTTTATGCTGAATAAACCATTGCATTGCAATCGCTGAAAGCGAAAGTGTTTGGGCGGGGGCACAGAAGGGTGCGCTGCATTTACCACACAAGACACGGCGTGCGACACAATAATCAATTTATTACGATTATCTTGTTTTCATGATCGAGGGACGCCAAAATCGTAATCGAAATTGAATTTCAATTAATCGCCCAGCCCTCCCCTATTCCATCAGGCAGTCATTTTGAAAATGACGCCTTTCTAGCAGTTATATTTACCTAGATTTGTCGCACTTTCTTAATGTATAGAGGTACCAGAATCAGTTGAAACATTCTTTTGTAACATTTTCCATTTGAG
Organism: Ammodytes marinus; assembly: GCF_949987685.1. Taxonomy (NCBI): domain Eukaryota; kingdom Metazoa; phylum Chordata; class Actinopteri; order Uranoscopiformes; family Ammodytidae; genus Ammodytes; species Ammodytes marinus. Next base: position 3,236,604 of record NC_137223.1, on the reverse strand, counting down.
ATATAGTCATTCTACGCTCCCGGCCGCCATTTTGGACGCCATTATGAAAATGAAGCCTTTCTGGGAGGTATATTTTCCTAGATTGTTAGTATGTTCATAAGCATATTTGCAGGTACCAGAATCAAGTGAAAAATCATTTGAATAATATTTTTCTATTGAGATATATAGCCATTTTAAGCTTGGCCAGCCACCATTTTGGACGCCATCTTGAAAATGAAGCCTTTCCGGAAGGTGTATTTTCCTAGATTTTTAGTATGTTTGTAAGCATGTCCAGAGGTACCAAAATCAGTTGAAAATTCCTTTGCAACATTTTTTCAATTTGAGATATAGCCATTTCAAGCTCCCCGCCGCCATTTTGGCCGCCATCTTGGAAATGAGGGCTTTCTGGGGGGTAGATTTTGGTAGACTTTTAGTATGTTATTCAGCACACCAAATACTACTGGAATCCATTGAAAAACCTTTTGTATCAATTTTTTTGGGGTTAAGTCCTTTTTTTCCCTAGATTGACTCACCTAATAACGCCATGGTGCACTAGACAGATAGCCCTGTAACACATTTTAAACTAGGAAGTCCTGTATGCTATATAAACATTCACTGCAATTCATTTCGTCCACCCACCTTATCTCTGACACTCCTGTCCTGTCTACAATTGTGGGTGGACTGGTCATTTTTTTTCATGCACAACTTCAGCTCTTCTATGGCTTTTTACATGAGCTGCTCTTCTTCAGTCCCATTCAAGTACAGCTTAAACATTTTCAAAGTAAAATCTGTCATTTATTTTTTTCAGAGCAGACAATCAAGTCAGTTGTGCAGACGTCCCAGTGACTGTGGCTGATCTGGATATTGTTTAAAAAGTGTCTCAGCTCTGAAGCCAAACATGTTCAGCTTAACATAGGCTACAGCTTGTGAACCCATTTACCCTTACTGCTGCTCGCTGGCTGTGCTGGGTCTACCCTGTCATTGGCTCTGCCTGTGGAGACCCGGTGAGGCTGGACCCACTTTGGTATGAGACTGGGGCTGGAGGTGTGTGTTATGGGCTCTGTACAGCAGCTCACTTCACACCCATACCACTCTGTACAAAGAACATTTTTGCCCATCTCAACTTTTTCCACACGGTGAAGCATTTTCCAATTCTTTCTAAAATATCAACACAAAATGAGAAAAGTAATAGAAATAATCAAACTATAACGTGATACAAATATGCTAGCTATCTTATCATTTGACAAATATTTTGTTTCCATTATGTCCAATGAATCTCAGACATGCAGTAGGCAGGCAAGGCTCGTGGGAGCTGTAAGTTTAAAGCAGAATTAATTGAGTATTCCGTTGACCTAATTCCTCTGTGAAAATTCAGTAGTCTTTTTTCCCCTTGTGTGTTAAAAAGATACTGAAATGTGTAATCTCATAAATATACAGTGAAAGGCAAGCCTGGACATGAATTGTAAAAAGCTAAAGACACAGTTGACCATATAGTAGAGACAGTTCCATTAACAGAACAGCTACATCGTGGAAAAACACCCGGACAAAAATGATAATCCGCAGAGCAATGTTAAATATTAATATTGTGATAACAGAGGGACATCTGGTCTTGTTTGTGGTTTGTTGGCCGTTGAGCAGTTGATTTATGAACACCTTTAAGTGGTCAGTTTGTGTTGATTCCAGTGTAACAGCCTGAGGCATATAGGGCAGAATATGTGAAGTGGTCCCTGGTGCTAAATGAAGCATGTCTTCATTCTCCATGTGGAACAAGACTACAACCTGGACATACAGTCAACAGGGACAAGCTGTTTATTTGACCAAGCCAGGAAAGTGCTCTGTCACACACACCCACACACACACACCCACACACACACACACACGCACGCACGCACGCACGCACGCACGCACGCACACACACACACACACACACACACACACACTGCAATATGTGCCAGGTATGCCTATCCCATTAGTTGGTTCCATTAACTTGGGTTAATATATAACTCTTCAACTTAGAATTTCTGAATTTATTCGCAGAATAAAGTGAAGTCATGGCCCATGTCATATTTGATGTTCTGTTCTGGAAAACGTAACCCCTTAATTTTCTGTCACTTTTTACCTTGAAACACTTAAGAAAAGAGTTGGAAAACACATTAGCCTGAACGGAAGCCTTATCTAATCAGGATTCAAAGGAGATAAAATAAGCACAGGAAAAGAATGTTTTACACTGGTGTTTCCAAGGGAATGTCTAGGCCTTTCCAAAAAAAGAATATTTGGACAGGTGTAACATGAATATTTCTGAAAAGGCTTTAACTCCTTCAAACGTACACATAAATCTGATGAATGGTAACACTCAGAGGAATCGTACCCCATATGATTTCTCTCTGTGTTACATTATTCACATTCACTTTCAATCTCACTGATACAAAATAACTGATATATAAACACAGTATTTGACCTTTTACTGAACCTAGACTTACTGCATATATAATATGGGGATTTAAGGATGCCATAATGTGTATAAGACTAGAACATTTTCTTGGTTAGTTGGTGTGGACCTTTTGCCAATATGACCTGAGGATTTTAGCTGGAATATTATCAATGTGCGGACTACTGTATGGCTTTATCGGTGAATGTCTGCTTGTTTTTTTTATTTATTGTTTGTATTGTACTTGCTTTTGTGGTTGTTTCTTGACAGGGTTGATATCTCTCGAATCAGTAGACTCTCAGCTTTCCAATGATTTTACACATGTGACACACTGTTTATGGAACAGAAATTGGAACAAGCCTTGATGTGGTCAATTGTAGCGCTGGCGGTACATCAGATTGCTAATTACATTGATTACATTAACTTGGATGAAAATATATCCACATATTTACATTTATGAAAACAATTGTATAATACCTTTTATGTATTTATTATAACCAGTAAGATACCAGCAGTGTATGAAAAAAAGTTATGTCACAGGGTTACACATTACTAGTTACTTTTCTTCAAGTAATGCTTTACTTTACTAAATTACTCACTGCTAAAATGTATTGGTTTCACTACTAGTTAGATTACTTTTGGATTAGTCCATAACATCACCTGAGGTGTATGCTGTTACAAGCCTTTTTATATCTCCTCGATACCTTTAGAAGCCTTGGCTGCTTGGTTGATGTCTGCATGCTTTTATCTCCAGAGTCTGGGAGTCTTTAGCAACTAGCTTTGTGTTGTTAGCATGTTGCCTTAGCAGATTCTTGGAAAGACTTGTTTCTGGCCCGGGCACAGTTTACACTTTACCGACACATTCTTGTCCTTTCACAGCAAATTGGAACTAGCGTGCATGTCTCCACCCCTCGGAAGACTTGGTACTAGCGGCTCTGCCACGTTCTTTTCCATCTCCTCATCCATGAACTCGTGTGCAAAAGTCAAAGACACGTGAGGTCAGACGAGTGTTGCGCAAACATGCACAAGAAGGGACGTTTGATTTGTTTTCTCTGTCCTCCTGTTTTGCAAAAAGTTGAAGGACTTAAAGTAAGTCAGGAGATACTTTTTTGATTATTAACTGAAATGCGTTACTTAATATATATAACGCGTAACATTACTGCATCAGACAAATGTAATCTGATTACAGTTAAAAGGGTTAGCTAAAAGTAAATGGATAAACAATTGAAATGACAAAACAATATTACCACACGTTTGAAATACTTTGCTTAAAGCAATGGATTAGCTAAATAAAAAATGCCGGGTAAACCTAAATGTTAGCCAAAACTAATGAAACTGCTGATGCGGCTGTTAGATGAAAAGGTAGCATAGCATGGTCAAACAGCATGGTATTATTACTGGCCGCCGTTGTTGTGCAGGCAAAATAACCAGATACCTATAAAACAAATGTTGACCACAGAAAACTGAGTTTGAGTGTCCCCCACTCGGTTGAAAACTAACTTAAGATCACTGAAAATGCAGCTAATTGTACGAGTGAAATGGAGATCGACTCTGCGTTCCAATACCCATTCTTTCTCATATTTAGTATGGTAGAAAAAAAATTTAGGATGTCACAATTCGTGTGGTCATATTCAGTACCCGGCCGAGATTTTTTGTGTTGAAATCAGCATGCTATTTGGGCGATTCTGACCCACAATCCAGTGCGCACCGGAAGTCACATCGATGGAGCCTCCGTAGGAGAACAACCGGGGATGAGACAGATATAAAAGCAAGAGGCAAGATCAAGGCGCAATGTTATGATGAAATAAAATAAGTATAAGAATGTCCCAATTGCATGCCTACTGCATGCTAACAAGATTATTGTTATGGTCAATTGTAGAATAGAAAAAAGAAAGAGTATGCGATTTCGAACGCAGCCCAAGTTTCGTTTTCACAACCCTCACATAGCCTGAAAACATGTTTGCCGTGATCACATCTGTGTTTTGCTTTTTTATTCTCTTTCATTGTAGTGCACACTGACTGACCCAACATTTTTTTTTTTTTTTTGGGCATTTTTATGCTTTATTTGATAGTGCAGAGAGACAGAGGTGAAATGGGGCAGAGAGGGGAGTGACATGCAGAGAACGACCGCGTGTGGGAATCGAACCCGGGTCTGCTGCTGGGCCCGGCCCGGGAGGGGGACACCTTACCAACTGAGCTAAAGGCGCCCCCCTGACCCAACATTTTTAAATAAAAGACGCCTCGACTTAAAGAATCTGTGTCGAACATGCACGGGTCCCGACTGATGGTTGGAATCATGGACTTTCAGGGAGCAGCCCTAGACTTGGAACTCAGGAACCCTCGGAGGTGCCACCTCATTGGTTTTTGAATCTATTCTGCATGGATTGCAACAGGCAGAGTTTAATACAGTTTTCGCCGCTGTAGGTCATTGTGGGGTGAGTGGGTTCAGAGCAGAGGGGGTTTCCAGCAAGGAGCCTTTAACAAAGCAGACAGACGACTTAGGGCAACTCTGCCCCGTCTGTTGGTGTCCAAGCCGGGGCCCGCGGCTATTGTTAGATGTCACTGGGACAGAGAGAATCCTGATATTACATTTTTCAAATCTGGAATTCCTCTTCGTCTGAAGCGTAAATGCTTTTAAATCGAGAGAGCCAGCAGATGAAATCACAACAGCAATTTCCTGTTTTCCTTGAGGGATTCTTTCTTCCTTTCTTGTCCACTACTTGCATTATGTAGCTTAAAGTGGGCTAACATGTATGAGAGCGGGTAGAGTGGACCTCATTGAGTGCAGTGTTGGGAACACATCTGAGGAACAGTTGGATGCCTCACACAGAGAAACCAGAGCAGAGGCCTGTTGCATAAAAGTGGAATTAAGATATCCAGGATGATTGATAAAGCCAGCCTTGACAAAGTCTAGCCTGGGCACTTTGGATTAGTCAGTTGCATAAACGCCAATCCAGGATGAAAAGGGGCCGCTTTGTCAAGCCAGGTGTAAGTAATTCTGTTAAGTGCCAGCCCACAGCTTTCAGAAGTAGACCCAGAGATCGAACACAGAAGACGGCCCATTTTCCCACTATGCCTTGCTAGTTTAAACCGTAAGTGAGGGGGCAGTTCATTTCATACAGCAGTTGTATTCTCTGCTAATTCATAGATTCATTACACAAAATGAAATATGTCAGGCCTTTTTTTGGATTATTGATTGATCATACCCAGGGGGCAAAGTGATTGTATGGACATGGAGCGTTGTAAAAGGTTGTTCACCAAAAATGACATCTAGGACCTTCCACGATCACAACCTGGGTGGACAACCTTGTCAACTAGCTGCTGGAAAGCTACAGCGGGCCGATAGAGCAAATCAGAAACACTGTTTAAGTGAATGGGGATGGGCTATTGGGGAATTTTTTTAACTTATAGATATCATTATGAAACTTTGCCAGTTGATTACTGACATTACAACAACAACTTTTTGTATTACAGTATTTTCCAAAATGTTTAAATAAATATGAAAAATCATCAATATCTTACTAATGATGCCAAATTTGCATATCTGCAAAGCCCCAAAATCTAGATGTTGGAAGAAAACAAAGTCAATTTTTTTTTAAATTTAAATTTGCCTGAAGCCTTTCCTAATCACAGTTCAAATTTGATCAATAACCCATAGAAAATAAAAAATGTACACTTTACAGTTACATTTCATGTGCCATGGACCAAAAGTGTCCTTTTGGAGTCTCCAGCTGGTATTTTAGGAAACGGCTAGACATTCCCTTGGAAAAAACAGTGTAAAAAATTCATTTTATAATACAGAAATGTTGACCTTCTGAAAATGATGTTTATTCTAGATTAATTTCACTTCATCTGTGATGAATCTAGAATATATTTGAGTTTACATTTTTTAATTAAATTACAGAAAAAAGGAACTTTTCATTGATATTACATTTTGTTTTAGATGCACCTGTATATGGTTATAAGTGCAGTGAATTTATTTGACCCACAGTTGCAACATCATCTGCCATCGATAATCAATTGTATAAATATAGTCTGCAATATGAACAGACTATCACATAAATGACAATTTACATAATTTCATCTTAATCTAATTATAATTAGGTTAATTATAAATGGTTCAGGTTAAACAAATAAAAAAGAAGAACTATTTAACTAAATGACAATGCAGTCTTTTATATGGTACTTTAAAACAGGCTAATGAAATAAAAGCAGTACACAGAAGATCATGGAATAACTGTTAAACACCTAGATTTCAGATCGGAGTGACAGCTAACTGAGCCAATCAGGCACCAGAATAAGTTTATCCTTTACGTTTAGCCTGGTCCCGACCAGGCTAAACGTAAAGGATAAATCTCCATGGTAACTTATGTCCCTCTGCTTTTATGCAACCGGATCATGGCTAACGCAAGCCAGGATAACCGAAATATCCTAGGTTAATCCTTTATCTTGGTTTTATGCAACAGGCCCCAGGTCAATAGGTTTCCTGTCAGTATTTTTTACATGTGGACATATATCTGTATATATTGCATTTGGCTATAGGGAAATTGCTGCTCTGTGTCCACTGTACACATCTGTCCTTGAGCATTGCTGGCTATATTTCTGACAAGACAAATGAGTATCTAACCAGTCAAACTTCTGCATCCATAAACCCTTATGGACGTGGAAGTAAAACTCATAGCAAAGAATGGAAGCACAGTAGAGAGGGAAATAGGGATGGAAGGATCCAAATGTCTGAAGAGAGATGTCTGAATGTGGTCATGGGATTTAAAAATACTTCAGATTTCTTACTTGATTTGGTTTAATTGGCAACCCACAAACCTGCTATCAAATGATGTAGCTGTACCTGAAACAAACAGGCATACTGTAGGAAATAGTTTTTTAGGCCAAGTCACAGACCTAAGCGTTTTGGTTGGTCGTTCTAGCACTTTGTTCCAGACTGAATTGTCCTTACCACTATTGCCTGGATTGCAATGAAAGTTGGACATTTATGTTGAGGATTAGCTGTAATCACTTTGGTGATCCTCGGACTTCTGATCTATTGCCATCATCAGGTCTGCGTTTCATTTGTCCAATACCTTGGTTTATGATCTAATATCTGAAAATAAAATTCCCTTCAGCCTCCGATTTTTTAACATTAGCACATGGGTCTAGCGCCCGGAGTTGTTACAGGCAGCAGGCTAACACTTAAACAGGGATTTCCTTGGCTTTTCAGTGTTTTATGTAGCATCTATACATTTACTTATTTGACTTTTAACATTACTGTTACAACTGTATACTTTGACAATTGACGTTAACACCATTAGCATTAATACTTTACCTTTGATGAAGTGTTTGCCTCTCAGACGTATTGACTGAGCCGTTCACCTATTCCCTCCTCTCTATGGATGGACTGACACACATCTCTTCTTTTACTGTCCTTTATTCTTAGTGAAAGTTGAGAAAATCCAAAATGTGGATCTTTGACGTGCAATACATGACACTGCAGCTTTAAGGCATGATGGCACTCAGTTTTTCCGTTTGCACTGATAAATATTTTTTCATCTGAAAGGGGGCGTGGCCAAAGTGCTGCTCTCATGTACTGTATATTCTGACAGCATGACATGAGATAAAGATTCTGGGAATAAAACTACCCTGAAACTTGACCCAGTGGTCTCCCGTAACTCCAGAAAAAAAGATGCAACAGAAACCGTCTTAACCCCGGCTACTAGGCATTTTCACACCGGTTTCCTTTGAGTATGCATCTGAGGAAAAGCAACTCTGTCCGTATCTTGCATGCCACATGCACAGACGTGTCCATTGACTGTCTAGTCAGCCCTACCTTTACCTGTAACAGTATCTAATATTAGATGTGTGTTTGTATTAGAGACCTTTAGTTCTCCAGGCAGGTTTTTTTTTTTTCGTATCAGAACATGTCCCTTAAGTTCCAGCTAGCTTCCTTTGCGGTCTAAGGGCGCAGCACGGGGCCTTGCACAATGTGTGTTCCCGTGTATTTTTGTTGGACTTGTTTTTTCCACTCTGCATCTTTATGCTTGAGAAGAGTAAATGCCGGAAACAATATATCAAAAAGCTTACACTGTGCTTCTATTTATGAAGCAATTCCTGCGACAAGGCCGTAGAGATATGCTGCCGCTACACTTATCTAGCAAAGTAAACACCTTATCATTTGACTTTTCTTTGATAAATCTCACAATGATCAAGCCTTCCAGTGCTGTTATTACATAATCATTTCCTATGTGCATTGCCAAAAAATGCGTCCTATTGCTCTTAACTATCTATTAGAGATCATGTGACAGTAGTATTTAACCTTAGACTCACTACAGACTGCTTACCAAGCATTAAGCAAACACCGGGGCTGCTTCCTCTGCTCATTCTCATGCTCAGGGTCAGTTTGCAGAGCCAGGTCTGTCTAGCTTATCTTGAACATTGAATAGACAGCTATTGACTGGAAATATGAATCAGGCAATTTTGTATTGGTAGATAGATAGATAGATAGATAGATAGATAGATAGATAGATAGATAGATAGATAGATAGATAGATAGATAGATAGATAGATAGATAGATAGATAGATAGATAGATAGATAGATAGATAGATAGATAGATAGATAGATAGATAGATAGATAGATAGATAGATAGATAGATAGATAGATAGATAGATAGATAGATAGATTGTTGTCCCTTATTGGTGAAGCTCCCATGATCAGACCTAGGGTAGGGTAGATGTTACAGTACGGTATAGCCAAGACGGTAAATGATATCTCATGCTATTTGTGTAGCGTCGAGATCACGCCTAAGGGCTTTCCTGATCACTCCTTTCCTGTCCACTCAATGTGTGTTCCAGGTTTTAGTATGCTTGGTCTAAGAAAAGCAACGGGGTGTCTCCATAGCAAAGACACATGGAAACAATGCACAGAATTATGTATTAACAAGATCAAAATAAAGAAAAACGAGACACATGTTTTCCTGAGCAAATTGACTTTAAAGGTTGACTATGCAACATTTTCATTAAAAATGAAATTATAGTCACACAAAAGTAATCCGACCCCCCCCCCCCCACACACACACACACTTGCTATATTGGCTTTATTTTGGTTGCTTTTTCTCCGTCGGGACGTTTCTAGACGTCAATCAATTGATCAGTGCACGTGGAGAGTGTTTTTTTATTTAGATAATTTGCGGGGATTTTTCAAGTTTTTATTAGATAGTACAGAGTTGAAATGGGGAGACAGAGAAAGAGGGGGGGGATGACCTGCAGTAAAGGTCCACGGGTCGGATTTGAACCCACGACTACTGCAACAAAGGCCGGAGCCAATATGGTACGCACTCTATCCACTACACCATTTTAGTGTAATTAAAATGTTGCATAGTAGTATGCCGTTACAGTGTGGGTGCCAGTGAGCGAATGTGCAACCGAGATACAATACAAGCCATCAGCATTCTAGTTCATAATTAATATTTCACAACACCGTCTTCCTGGAGACTGTTTTTGTCTTGTTTTTTTTGACCAGATAATCACTCTTAACTTGCAGGTGGTTGAGTGACATATTGTTCATCCAGTCATTGACTCTGTCTGTCTGTGTCTCCTGCAGCGTGGGTGGGCTCTCTGTCCATGGGGATGATCTTCTTCTGCTCTCCCATCGTCAGTGTCTTCACAGACGTGCTGGGCTGCAGGGTGACGGCGGTGGGCGGCGCCGCTGTGGGCCTGGTGGGTCTACTGGCCAGCTCCTTTGTCACGTAAGGAAGAAAACACACACTTCTCAATTCCAAAATGACCCTCCTATCCATGACACCTACTTCTACTCCAACTAAGTCTTTTGGTGTAGAGATTAAATGAGAAACAATTATAACTCTTTCTATGAAAAATCTAGTATGTTGTATAAACAGTTATTGAACGCCTAATAACCATGCTAGCTAGCTACAGTGTTTTTTTTTAAAGCATTTATTAAAGACCTACTTCACCGGTGGGAATATGAAGGTGCATTGAACTCTGAGATCCTATGTAGTATAAATGTGCAGACATTTTAGAAATCGGTTCATCCTAGCCTGAGAAAAGGCAGAAAGAGTGTTTTATGGTCTCACTGTCTAACCCTACATTTTACTAGTGTGACCTCACACATTCACTCTAGTACAATGTAGGGTTAGGATTAACAGGACACCTTGGCCAAGGGAAGACTGAGAAAAGACTGAGGGAAGAAAAACCCCATTCATTATATTATAATAGCGATTTTATAATGATAGAACACCGGTTCCGTATGGGTGAAGTATTCCTTTAAGTCTTCTAAGTAGGACTCAAAAGGTCTCAACACCTGCTTACGTCTTATAAAGGTAATATACGATGTAATAAATAGGTGTGACTAAGTATTATTATTGGTTATTGGAGCTGAGCACAGTCCCTATCGCGTTTATCAAGGCTCTGTGTGGAAAGAGGCTCCACACTTCACACTCCACTGTTAATCATTTCCTGGAACTTCATACTTGTCTGCACGTGAGTTTACACGCCAACGTACAGAAAAGATCTGATCCAAAACACGTGACAAGTTCTCAACTCTGGCTTTGTCATCACCTTTAGGCGCAATAATAATTAAACAGTTTGAATGACCTGCTTATCGAGTGATAGTCATCAGCTTTTCACAAACACAGGGCAGGCAGATTCTGCTACATGTGTGTGTGTGCAAGGTGCAAAATGCAATGTCATGTGATAACCACTGTTAGCAAGTTATTTTCTAGTGTAGAGTAGACAGCTTTTTTTTTCTTACCCGAAACAGGACTTTGAAACTACTTTGAAGTACCATTCTGTATCTAGTTGGACCTTTACCACTAGACATCATGCATCATCAGCATGAAAGAATATTGCAGGTCTCAGATGGAAAATTCATTTAGTTTGTGTCAAGAGGGGGCCTTGCATCGGTCCTTGAGGGACATCTTCATTACCCTAGCTCTATCAATATATGATTTGAACCTGTAAGAGGATTCATCAATGCCTGTAGAGAGCATGTTATGATCACTGGTATATAAAGCAGTAAGACACTATTGTTATACATTAACTAAAAAGATCATGCTACTCCTAGTTGCCGCTAGCAACTGAACTGTTTTTTCTTATGTAAGTTGGTAGCATCACGATAGTGTGAAATTATTCTCTACCTGTGTCCTTCATTTTTAACTTTTGACTTGCTTGATGTTGTTGGAGTTAATGTGGTTGATGGAGGTTCTCTGGAACAAAAACCCTGAGTCATGTAACAGCTCACATGGCTCTCATACGCCTATGTAAAAGGTTTGACATACTTTCCCTTCCAGCCATTGCCAGGAGAAACTTGTTCAGGAGCGTTTCATGCAAATCAGTAGCTTGTTCTGTTTTGTCCTGGGGAGATATCTTGTGGATTCTGTTTTGTCCATGGGGGATTACATTCATATCGGCAATGGGAACAAAAATCTGTCCAGTCAGTGATGTATCTTGTTCTCCCCCCCCTCACAGGTCCCTTGGCCCCATGTACTTCACCTATGGCATTGTGTTTGCCTGTGGTTGCTCTTTCGCCTACCAGCCCAGCCTGGTCATCCTGGGCCACTACTTCAAGAAGCGCCTGGGCCTGGTCAACGGCATCGTGACGGCGGGCAGCAGCATCTTCACCATCACGCTGCCCTTCCTGCTGTCAGGTCTGCTGGAGAAGGTGGGCCTGGCCAACACCATGCGCATCCTCTGCATCCTCATGTTTATACTGATGCTGGCCGGCCTCACCTACACCCCTCTGATACCCAACAAATCCTCCAACACGCGCAGCGGCTCCCGCTGCCCGCCCATGAACAAGGTCTTCAACCTCAACATCTGGAAGTCTTTGGGATATCGCATCTGGGCCTTTGGCATCCCCGCAGCCCTCTACGGCTACTTTGTGCCTTATGTTCACCTGGTAAGTTTGTGTTCATTGAATACTTGATTCATGTATCAAATGAGTTTTTTTTTTTTTTTTGGGCATTTTTATGCTTTATTGATAGTGCAGAGAGACAGAGGTGAAATGGGGCAGAGAGGGGAGTGACATGCAGAGAACGACCGCAGGCTGGAATCGACCCCGGGTCTGCTGCTGGCCAAGGCCCATGGGGGGGACGCCCTACCAACTGAGCTAAGGGCGCCCCCTTTGTTTTTTTTACCTATATTCTTTTTCTCTGGACCCATAGTTAAACTGTGGTCTTCTTTCTCTGTGTGTTGATCCACCATTGTGAATCAGAATGAAATGTACCTGCTCCACTCAGACAGAGACAGTCTGTGGCACTACGGCAGTGGCAAGCTCCGCCTGGGCAGACTCAATGCTGCGTTTCATTGTACTCGGAAATCAGGAACTTCTGACATGGATGTGCATTGTGCGCCCATTGACTAGTTAGTAGAATTACCTTTTCATAAATGATGAACATTCAGGATCTATAGGACTATGTCTTATCAAAACGAAATTGAAAAACTTCCAAATGCGCTGCAACGAATACCTCTGTCTGAACTCCGTACTACTGAGTGGAAAGTTCCCGTGTTCTGAGTACAATGGAACACACTCCTAGCCTGGAAATCCAGACCTGCCACTGGCTAATTCTATTTGCTGCGCCTGTTGGTCTGGACACTCTCCATTGAAGCTCATTAAATATGTCTGAAAATTCCGAGCTACTTTTCAATTGGTTCTATCTGATATTAGCGGGCAAGAGCCATAGAGCCGTGATAGTAAACAGAGATGGCTGTGGTTATGTTGTTTGAGTTTGAGACGGCTTTGGCCTCGACACTTAACTATTTGGAAGACAGCACTCAAATCTTTCATTAGCAAATAAGAGGAATGTTCTGTTTTGCCGACCGACCACGCCAAAAGTTTAATTTACCAGTTAATCCCGCTGTTCGTTAAACGTACAGGGCTTAATACGTCACCTTGTTCATTGCTCTGATTGCTCATAGTGCTATCCAATTGTGTGCAGAGGCATTTGAAATGCACGAGTAGGAGCCGCCCCTTGAGTTAGGAAGGTCTATTGATCGTGGCCAGGCCCTCTATCGTTCTAGATATGGGTCTGGATTTCCAGGCTAACACACTCCTGCTAAAGGGATATAAAAGGCTTCACTAACTGTGCGCCGCTTTTGATTTGAGAGCGGGAAAGTGACCACAGACACTCAGATACAAGAGCTTTCATTAGGTCATATGCTCAATTCATTTAACACACTCTTTGATTGACAGGAACTTAACAGAAAAGTATCTAGATGACATTCTAACGGAGCAGAACTTTAACAGGGTGTTCACGTCTTGTTTGTGTTGCCCACTCTCTGGGCCAGAGGTCAGTCTGATGACGGATAGCAACACGTAAATGCCAACGGAGCTGGATCCATGGTGTGACTTCCCAGTATCATCCCAGGTTTTTGGATGTATTCCTTGGCACGAGGCAGAGGTGAGGACAAGAGGTCAACGTGTGGGAGCTTCAACAACACAGATATCAAAACAGATACTAGCAACGTGAGAGTTATTCACGTGAAAGGAAAGTCTAAACCCCCAGCCAGACTCTTCCAGGAATTCAGAGATGGTACAGAGTGTTTATCAATCCTAAGTGGGCTTCAGGATTTAGGAACACACAATACATAATGTTGAGAGGAGGAGGAGGAGGAGTCTAAGTAAGGAAAAGTCACTCATAAGAACTATTAAGAAATTTAGCAATTATGCCAATATTTTTCAGAAATGAAAATGGACTAAATATGTAGTGTCAATGAAAAACACCTGTGCTGCCCTTTTACCAGATCCTTTTTTTTTCTTTTTTAATACCTAATATGGAACTAAAATGTTGAACCATTTCTGTCTGTAATGTATTTGGCCTGGTGCTCTGTGGAGGTATTGGTAAACTAACGAAGCTGTATTTACATGAAGTGTTAAGGCATTTCTTCTTTTCTTCCCAACCTTTTGTTGGTAGCTTGCTACATTCCCTGGTGATACTGCCATCTCTCCCCTGGGCTCCTCTTCTGCCCTGCATATGCTAGAGCAAATCTACGTTACTTTTGAAATCCAGCCATAGTACTGAGACTATTATTTTGAGTCTTACCGTTCACACGCTACACACTGTACATCACAGCAGCTTCCTAACTCCACATGAGATACTCTAGCTGTGTGGTCCTAATGGAACCAAATATGTCAGGAATACTCAGGTCAGGACACCGTTCTGAAAACAGGGTTCACTTGACCTGGTCCTCACTTTGTTTGGGCCGCCATATGAATTTGGATAAAGATCTTGTTGGGAGGGCTGTGGAGCAGAGCCCTGGATGTGTTGGACAGACTTAGAAGGTGACTGTTTATTTGACTCTGTTATTGGATGGAGATCAGCCTGTCCTGGGGATCCCAGCATGTGTTGTTTCAACACTTCTCCTGTGTCTGCTACTCAGACTGGGGCTCCACAAGACTGGCCTTATAGCCCCCCAGTCTCAGACTCCCCCCCCCCCCCACCCCCTGCACTGGAGGCCAAGTCCAGGCCTTGTGGCACTCCATGGGAAGTAGAGGGGAAAAAGGAAAAAACATGACTCTAATCGTACAGTGTTCCGCAGGAAGGGAGTCCTCACAACCTCTCCAGACTTTTCTTTCTCTGGTGTGTCTGTGCGTGTGCGTGTGTGTGATTCTGGAGACTGTTAAAGAATAAAGTCCAATAGGTTGTTTGAAACACACACACACACACACACACACACACACACACACACACACACACACACACACACACACACACACATACACACACTATTGGTAGTGTTGCAGATTTGAGATAAGATGTTTGCTTGGTATGTGCTTTGATAAAAGGTGTGGTCAAGGGGAGAGTGATAAAACAAAGTAATATACTCTGCTTACTTTGCAATATTAACATGTTGCAGTTTCTTGTGAGCACATGCCAAAGTGTTGAATGAATATGATTGAATCCTAACAGACCCACATCAGCAGCATACAGCATGCAGCATGCTACTTTGCTTAATAGATAAGAAAGCAGTGTGTACTTTGGAATGAAGTGTGTGGCCTGGGAGAGGGCTGGATCTTTAATGACCATAATGCCTCGTTCACACTATGGCCCACAAACTGCTTCCTCTCACACCCTTGTGTGTTTACATTTTTCATTTTTTTTTTCATTTAACTTTTATTTATCCTCGAGAGACCAATTGAGGGGTGACCCTCATTTACAATGACGTCGAGTCAAAACAAATTCAAAACAACAATACAAACAAAATATTCAATGCAAAAACATCAAATACACAACAAGTGAAGAGAAGAAAAAAACAAAACGATTGAAACATTTACAGAGTGGGGAAGAGTGGCAGCAATTAAAAGGCATAAAGTACAATATAGTCTAATTAAAACAGTTACAAGTAGAGTTTGGCAGATCCAAGATAGTCTGTTTAAATTGGCCAAAGGATATGAATGTATTTAGTTTAATTTTTAGCTGTACATTGCAGGCCTCATGTGAACCTGCCAGCCCCTATCTTCTCCATTGATTTGGCATTAACCGTGGATCTTTAAAACAACATGAAAACCAGAGAGGAACTGTTGATGGCAAGGCTGTCACGTTTCTCTCTTTTTTTTTGGAGCAAGACAGGGTGTGTATGTGTATGCCAGTGAGAGAGATAGAGAGAGAGAGAGGAGGAGGAGAAATACAGCCCTGATTTAACTAGTGTTGTTTTTGTCAACAAAATGTATGACTAAATATCGTCGTCAACTAACCTTTTTCACGTGACAGTGACGAGACTAGACAAAAATAGTCACAGATAATATTGACTAAGAGAAGACTAAAAAGCTCAAGACATTTAGTCGACAGAAACTTGACTAGACTTAAAAGAGTTTAAACGTGACTAAGACTAATAAAAACTAAAATTAAAGTTTGACAAAAAGACTAGACTAAAACTAAAATTAAAACAGGCTGCCAAAAACAACACTACTCCTGTGTTCCCTGCTCTCCTGATACATGCAAAGTCATGTTGAAAAAGTATTCCTTGTTTTCTGAACGAGTAGTAGCCCTGTTTGTGGACGTCTATCCATCAAAACTATGACGTAGGTCCTTAGCAATGGTCATTATACCCCTGTTATTGTAGCTCTAGCATTCAAGCACATTGTTTCTCTTAATTAAACTTGAATGTAATGTACATTTTTTTCTGGCATTGTCATTTGAAGCTATTTTATTTAGGCCTATTTATTTTATATAAATGTACGTCATTAGACAGGAGATTTTGAAACACAAAGAGAAGCTGTCCGAGCTCCACCAGACTGCTGTTCAGGTTGAGGAATCCGGCATTCTTACATGTTTGGTAGCTCAAATAAATATGATGTAAATTCAATCAGAGTGTCTTCCGTGTCTGGTGTTGCATGTATTCTTGAGTCTATAAGGTAACAATAATATAATAAGATAAGATAACCTTGTTTGACTTGTGAAATGGGGGACTTAAAGAACATTTTGATTTTGGCTGTACTATACTAGGTAATTGTACTATATTAACTGGGTATAATTGCATTACTAAAAAGACTAAAATACAAAAGTCATTGACTAAGACTAGACTTAAATGTCATCAGCTTTTGTTGACTAAGACTAGACGAAAATAGTCCCAGATCATTCTGACTAAGAGCAGACTAAAAAGCTCAAGACTTTTAGTCAACTGAAACTTGACTAGACTAAAAAGAGTTTAAACGTGACTAAGACTAATAAAAACTAAAATGACAATTTGACACAAAGACTAGACTAAAACTAAACTTAAAACAGGCCGCCAAAAACAACACTAGATTTAACAGGGTTGAAAATAATACATAAATACATCTAGGGCCTAGAAAGAAAGAAATGATTTGGCTCAGTCATTTTTCAGGTGGCTCCTCCCCCCCACAGTGATTGGAGAAAAGGCCAGCCTGAACTGCGGGAGAGAAATGTATTAATCCACGACTGAAAATAGTCCCAAACAAATGCACTAGTTCCTCCTGTTTGTGTACATTGTTCCAAAGACTACAGTTCCCAGCTGCTTTGGGAAATGATTGAGCATTTTTTTAAACTGAAACCTTGGGGAGCTCATTTTAAATGATAAAGGACTCAAATGCTAAGACTAAAATGTTGGGTTTTGTCTTTTCACGAGAATAATATAAATGATCAACAACCTTATTTGGGGTTAATGGAAAAAGACTGTGTCCATCCCTTACACTCAAATAATGTAGCACACAAAGTCTTCCTCCTCCCTCCATACTTGACATGTTGCAGCCTCAATAGACCATAATGCATTGCAGCCTCAGTACATCTTACTGGATGCAGAGAGGCCAGGTCAGGGCAGATTCAGTGGGTCGAATGAAGTATGGAAGTAATGAAACAAAGGAAGTGATCAGTGCAGCAGATGTGTACATTCAAGGAAATGACGTCAAATTCATGTGTGTGTGTGTGTGTGTGTGTGTGTGTTTATTTTGTAGGGTTATGACGTTCATGCAACAAGGCCACCTCTGAGTTGCATCACATGAAACATGATCAAATGCACAGACACTTACACACGCAAACAAACACATATACGCACACACACACACACACGCACGCACACACACACACACACACACACACACACACACACACACACACACACACACACACACACACACACGCAAGCTCTGATGCTGGATCAATCCATTCAAATAGATTGACCTTTCCCACAAACACGTTTGTTTAGCCTTATCTTAATTGGGGGAGCGTCATCCTTTTTGTCAGTGTACAGTAATATGTGTGTGACTGGTTGTGTGTGTGTGTGTGTGTGTGTGTGTGTGTGTGTGTGTGTGTGTGTGTGTGTGTGTCTCTGGCAACAATCAGACTCGACTGATTGTTGCCAGAGATTGATCAGCTCACGTTTAAATGACAGAGCTGGGTGATAAGCGCTGAGACAGGAGTGAGGCCGGTTACATAACCACTGGATAGGACCATGCCATCTGTTTGAAGGCAGAGGAGGAGCAAAAGTTCCCCCTTTGTTTGTCTCGCTTTGGCAAGACAGTAACACGTGTACACGGGCGCCGTGCTGCCACCTCGCAGGACGCCTCCGGATACATAACTGACATTATTGATACAGTAGTGTGAATGTCTCAAGAGACTGGAGTATGGAATGTCTTGACACCTCCATGACAGAGGCACTAGGTCGTATAGATTCAACCCCCTCAAGTCTATCCATAAATCTAACAGTATGGGCATAGCATCTGAGAGGGTCTGTCTGACAGATCTCATCAAGGTGTGAGATGGTTTACCTGGCCTCTCATGCTTGTGTGTGTTTTACCTTGAGGGTTGGTCAATATTACCCAGACGTCTGGTGTGTGTTAACTTGTGTGTTGACAACATGATCCACTTGACCTGAGCGTGGTGCACTGTGAGCTATGTCCAGTTATCTCGTCAACACGTGTTGCGCCACAGTGGATTCCTAGACATGGAGAAACCTTCCGGCTCCCTCTCTCTCTCTAGGGAGAACACACCAAGCAATGCATTTGGTAGTGGAATATATGTAGAATTCAACTGGTAAATGGGCAGGGTGGGGGGGGGGGTCTTACTAGGCTAGATAAATGCAACATCGTAAACCACAGATGGGAGAAGGCCTCTCTATAAAAAGGACCTCAGCAGGGCTCGAGTGGGTGAGTGTATCACATACAGTAACTCTGATGATGCATGTGTGCTTACAAACATACACACACGCGCACACACACACACACACACACACACACACACTGTTGTGACATAGTGACATAGACCATTATACAGTAAGTCATCCAGAGGTCGGTGCATATGGATGTGTGTCCTACAGGGGGTGATGGGGGGGGGGGGGGGGTCAGCAGACAGACAGACCCTTTGAGCAGGATTTCTGCAGCCTGCCTGGAGGTACACATATCTGGCACCCCCCCCCCCCCCCAGCCGGCCGGGCCCCTGCTTTACTGCCTGCCTCTCTGAAACCGTGGGCCCCACACATGTGTGCTCTACGCTGGGAGGGAATAGGATACAGCTAGTAATGTGGAAAAAGAACATCTGGGAGCAAGAGCATTCACTGGCAAGAGAAAAGAGAAAAAATGAGAAGTGAATGTTGAAATGGAGGAGTTGGATAAGTGCTGATGAGTAGTTGCTTGTCAAGTGGTAGCAACAACAAACTCTAGACTAGAAACATGGATGATAGAGTACAGAGGGGGGAGTGGTGGTGGTGGTGTGGGGGGGGGGGGGGGTTCACTCTGTTTGGAAAAGTTGGAATTTTAATAGGATCCCTGGGCTGGCCTCCAAACACTCTCAAACTAACATAACATTTCTGACATTTCTTCAAAAAGATAACAGAACCCGGAGCATTCGACACAAGTAACGTGTCCTGTCCTCAACATGGAAACATTGTGTGGAGTTTCATTTCCCCTGTAGTGAAAGCTGCAATCTGCCACATTTGAGTTACGTTGTTATTTCCGTAAATGTAATTGCGGTCGCTTATGGACCAGAGTGTCCTTCAGAACCGAACATTATTGACTGTATGAAGTCAGTAGATTGTCAGTTCTTACCTGCAGAATGCTTTCTCTCTGTGTGTTCTGATCCAACATTGTGACCCTGAAGTGATGAGAAGTTCCCATGTCCAGAGTAAAATGGAATGCACCGCTGCAGCGCGGGAAATGCGGCAAAGCTACTCCCATAGTGGCACTGGGAAAAGCATCAGTGGGTTCATATACTCAATCAACATTGCTTTGACTCACTATTTGATAGATGGGAACTTACCATACAACAAACTAGATGGTGATCTTACGGAGTATAACTTTAAATAGATTGACTTAGAACTAGTAGCATAGTTTTCTGTTCTGATAAACCGCTGTAGTGGACAACATCATTAACTTGCATAATAAGAAAACAACATGGTGCTTCACTCCTTCTCAGTGTCCTCATAGATTTGTAATGCTGTGTATCTCAACATTAAGTTGAACACATGGCCTTTCTATTAGTCTGGATGGGCTGTGCCTAAAGCTGGTTCAGATGGTTATAGTTTAGAGACTTTACAGATAAAGTGATGAGGTGTGCCACAAGGAACAATACTAGGCCCTCCGCTAATTATTCTTTATTAAAAAAAATTATGAGGCGCCCTTAGCTCAGTTGGTAGGGCGTCCCCCCCATGGGCCTTGGCCAGCGGCGGACCCGGGTTCGATTCCAGCCCGCGGTCGCTCTCTGCATGTCACTCCCCTCTCTGCCCCATTTCAACTCTGTCTCTACACTATCAATAAAGCATAAAAATGACAAAAAATATCTTTAAAAAAAAATATATATTATTTACCACGCAACTGAGCACTGCAATATCCATTTTTAATCAAATGTATTCATCCACAGCAGCAGTTGTACTTGCCTTTCCCTCGTCCTTTTCCCCTGGCTGTGAGCCCTGGATTCAGCCTCTCATACAGCTGTGTTCTTGTGTCTTTCCTCCATTGTCCCCCAGATGAAGCATGTGGAGGAGCGTTTTGGAAAGGAGGCCAGCAAAGAGGTTCTGCTCATGTGCATCGGCATCACGTCGTGCGTGGGCCGTCTCATCTTCGGCAGGGTGGCGGACTACGTGACCGGAGTCAACAAGGTCTACCTGCAGGTGAGTGCCATGGCCTCAACGTGGAAACAAAGCCATTAGGGGATGTCACCTAGCCTCATAGCATAATTTCCTAAATCATATTTACTCTACTCTATATCTACTCTATTCTATATCTACTCTACTCTACATCTACTTGACCCTACTCTATAACCCTTAAAATATGACTTAGGCAATTATGCTATTAGGCTAACGAAAAGTAGATGTAGAATAGAGTAAAAGTAGAGTAGAGTAAATAGGATTTTGGCAATTATGCTATGAGGCTAATGCTATGTACTTCCATGCTCAACTTAGTGAAGGCTTATAGTCCACAGTATGCTGATATTAAAAAGTACATCTTATAGGATTGTCTATGACGGTATATTCATTGTTCTCCTCTGAGCAGATTTTCTGTAACGTCAGCGTTCTGCGGTAAGCAAAGCAGACGGCCACACTGACACAGCCCTTCACACCGCAATAAACCATGACTCAATATTGATGTGATGTCAGTCGGACTTCATTTCCTCCTATTCACGGAGGACTCCCTGAATCAGCATGTATCGTAGTCGGTCATGTGATGGTCATGTGATACTTAAAAAAACATTCAATGAAACCCAAACCTACTCTGAAAGAAAAGGGAAAAAAAACTACAGCTTTCAGTTTTTATGCCCCAAATCTCTGGAACAAACTCCCTGCTGCAACTCTCAGCTCTTTTAAATCAAGTCTGAAGACTTTTCTGTTTCCATTTTAACCTGCAATTTTATTGTATTTAAATGTTCAATTTCTACTCATTTGCTTTTAAATGTTTTATTTCTATTCACTCGCTTTTCTAATGTGTATTGTGTATTTTGCCCCTGTAAAGCACTTTGAGTGGCCTTGTGTCTGAATTGTGCTATATAAGTAAACTTGCCTTGCCTACATACAGATGAGAAGAAAAAAATCACCAAATGAACAAAAATACAATTGTTAAATGTGTTAAACCTGTGAATGCTTGTGCTCCTAGGTGTCTTCGTTCTTTGTCATTGGGCTCATGTCCATGATGATTCCACTGTGCCATATCTTCGGCGGTCTGATCGCGGTGTGTCTGCTGATGGGGCTGTTTGACGGCTGCTTCATCTGCATCATGGCCCCCATAGCCTTTGAGCTGGTGGGCTCCGACGACGTGTCCCAGGCCATAGGCTTCCTGCTGGGCCTCATGTCTGTGCCTATGACCGTGGGACCTCCCATCGCAGGTAAATCAGGGAATACACTCACCACTGTGTTAATGCTCTCTATACTGTGACTGAGACATGCCCTGCGTTCCTTTTTTTAAAGATATTCTTTTGGGCATTATTAAATGGTAAATGGTAAATGGACTTGATTTATATAGCGCTTTCTAGCCGATTTTCTCAGCCCCAAAGCGCTTTACATATCTTACCACATTCACCCATTCACACACACACTCATACACCGATGGTAGAAGCTGCCATGCAAGGCGCTCTCTGAACCATCGGGAGCAATTTGGGGTTCAGTGTCTTGCTCAGGGACACTTCGACATGTGGCGGGGAGACGGGGGATCGAACCTCCGACCCTGCACTCCAGAGGCGATCTCCCTACCGACTTCGCCACTGCCGAATTTGCCCATTATTAGACAAATTGGAGAGACAGAGTTGAAATGGGGCAAAGAGGAGAGGACATGCAGAGAACTGACCCGGGCGGGATTCTAACCCGGGTCTGCTGCGGGGTCTTGGCCCGGGGCGGGGAGGGGGGGACGCCCTACCCACTGAGTTACGGCACCCCCAGGTATTTTTAAAGCATACTAAATCTGACCACAAGAATTGGGACATCCTAAATCTTTTCTACGGTACTAAATAGGAGAAGATATGGGGATTGGAACGCAGGGATGGTTCCCAGCTCCAGAGGTTACTGCTCTCTAGCCGACCCTAACCTCTGACCTCTCTGTGCAGGCTAGATAGTCTTCAATACACCTCTGGATTTCAGTCTTCTTTTACCATTTATTTTCAATACTTAACTTTCATTTCATTTTTTTAATCTATTCAGAAAAGCACACACACACACACACACACACACACACACACACACACACACACACACACACACACACACACACACCCACACACACATATATACATATGGAAATGTTATCATATACCTGACAGACATTTCATTTATAACTCATGCATATGTGAAGCTCTTCTTCTTCTTTGCTCTGGGATTAAGATGAATATTTTCTTTTGCAGGTCTTTAGCACCACCTAGTGTTAGTGGAGGCATCCATCCTCTAGTTGCTTCACTTGTAGAAACACACATGCGCTAACAGTCAGCACTGGAATGCTAGTGACCATAGCTGCATAGTGTAGGCTTATAGAAACGTGCATCGGCCCATGTGAGCGTCATGTGCATAGTCCTGAAAAACCGTCTCACAGACAGCTCATTCACTCTCAATAGAAAGAGAATGGGTGTGTGTTGCGCGCATAAACATATTGGGATCGTGGGGGAAAGTCTCCTATAAATTGACATCGTCTATGCTCTTGGACGTACATGAGCATCCGTACCGTGCTGAAGCTCACCTCTTCCAACCGGGCCAGGACCAAGGAAGTGTACCGTGCTCCAGTACGGTACGGAGCATTCACACTGGTCAAACCATAGCCCTCAATGGTGCTTGGGCATGGTTTGAATGTCTTTCATGATTGTGCCCTTATAGAAAGCTGTGTGCAGTACTACAGGTTATTGAGGTGCATGTGAACCCTGTCCTGTCAGCTCCCACTGAGCCTACTGGATCACTGTTTGTTAGTGAGGCTCCACTCAGGCTGCAGTAAGGTCAGGGTTGTGATTGTGGGTCACACCACAACCATGACCCCAGACCTTGTTGCACTGAGAGTCCAGTGAACTAGTGTTGGTCTTTCATTGTACTGAACCGCTGCTGAAGACTCACTTCTGTTGCATTGGCCTTTAACACAAGTTGAGACTTTGACACTCCTAACTTTTTTTGTTCATGTATCTTATATGTTATTTTGTATTGTATCTTGTACAGCACTTTGGTCAACTGATGCTGTTTTTAAATGTGCTATAGATATAATTTTGACTTAACTGTAGTAAGCTCATGTGTGTGCTTGTGTGTGTGTGTGTGTGTGTGTGTGTGTGTGTGTGTGTGTGTGTGTGTGTGTGTGTGTGTGTGTGTGTGTGTGTGTGTGTGTGTGTGTGTGTGTGTGTGTGTGTGTGTTGTGTGTGTGTGTGTGTGTGTGTGCAGGCTTCCTGAGGGACCGGCTGGGGAACTACGACGTGGCCTTCTACCTGGCGGGCATCCCCCCCATCGTGGGAGGGGCCGTGCTGTGTCTCATCCCCTGGGTGGAGGCCCGGCGCAAGAGGAGGGAGAAGGAGGAGGCTGGGGGCAAGGAGCACGACGTCACATCCAAGATGATCGAGCATGGCAAGGCTCAGGGGGACAATGCACAGTGTAAAACAGGAGAGTCTGTCCTTTAAGTGTCCCCTATGAAACAGACTGAGAGACACACACACACACACGGGGGAAGGGAGACGATCTGTATTTTTTTTTTGCCAAGATTGTAACGACTGCCTTCAGTGGGAGAATGTGAGGAAAATGCCAAAGTGATGAAACATATCAGACAGAGTCCTATGCTGAAGTACACTTTACCATGAATGTGATCCCTACGTTAGAACCTATGCATTAGAATGTGTCAATTAGGAGTGAGCTAATCGTACAGCAGGCTATAACTTGAAGTTTTTAAAATGAAATGACATTTTTTATATTTATCACAAGGGAAATAAGGCGTGCTGTCAATGTAGCTGCTGATTGAGTCTTAATGTGTCCACCCAAAGCAACCCCTTTAAGTAGCACTTCTCCTTGACAATGGCTTTCAAACTATATATTAACGTCAGTGCAGAGCCAGTGGAGGTGCTCATACTCTGCTTTAAGCACAATGGTTTGACAGCTCTGCCCCCCCCCCCAGGCCTGTTACTACCCTGACTGGACCCATGTTAGATTACCAATTGGTTTGCCATGTGCTCAGTAGTTTGGTAATGATGTATACAACACTGAAGCACAGTATAAACCAAAAATATCTGAACTTTAAGTTAGACAGTTGCATTTACTACATATTTGTGTGTAAGTCTACATTTAAGGCCTTTATTATTTGAGATCACAGTTTTTAACCAAAGTCAGAATTCAAACACAATACACAGAGATGGGGTGAGTAAATATAGGCCCACCCCCCTTTGATTCACGTGAAGAGGCTGCTTGTTATAGACAAAACTTGACCGCGTTTTATATTAATATCTTTAAAAAAAAGAATTGTTCAACATTTTGGGAATGACACTTACTCACTTTCTATCCCAACCAAAATCAACAGCACTTTCATATCTTTATTAGCTAGAGGCACTTAGAGTGGAAACAAGGCCCTGCTAGGATGACCCTGTCCAAAAGAAATGAAGTAATGGAGGTGGAGGGGGCGTTCTTGACTGTTTCTTAGCAGGGCATAGAGACTACTTAAAGTCAGGTGAGCCTAGTTCCCAAATGTCAAATAAATGATTTACCAATGAAAAACTCTTAGCCAGCACAAGCACTACTGCATTCAGTTACGAGCCTCTAACTATTGATTCATCGGGAACATATTAACATTGTGTCTATTAATTGACCGTAGTATTGACGTAAGCAAGTAAAAAACAGCGGTGGGACTTGGTTTTTAAAAACATTTTGATGAAATTTGTTCCAATACTTTGAACTTTATTATACTTTTATTGTATAAATTAAAAACGTAATGCCTCTAGGTTAAAGTGGAGAAGATATCACATGCCTCCTAGTATTTCAAAGTCATAACACAACCGTCCATCCTGTTTGGAAGGATGAGCTCTGAAAAAATTAAAATAAATAAAACACTGGTGCATATGAAGTTCCTTCCACTTTCTAAAAAGGCTCTACCTAACCTATGGTATCTGATCATCTGAGAGACTTGGTCTCCGATATATGAAATGGAGCTGAGGGACAGGAGTTTGACTAATCATTGACTATGTGACCATTAGTCAAGTCAATCATTCACTCTGAACCCAGTTCACTAACCTTTAGCTGACAGGTGCTTTTTTTAAAGATGTTTTCATATTGTATTTATTTGTCATTTTGTGGAGAATGTCATGCTCTAATTGACGGGCATTTGCCTATTAGCCTTGATTTCTTTTAGTGGGAGACCAAATGTGCAGAAATGAAAAATGTCTCATGGTGTTTTCATCCTGTTTTGCTTGCTTTTCATTGGTCCTTAAGAACCTATAGAACCATAGGTGAACATGTTAGGAACCTATAGAACCATAGGTGAACATGTTAGGAAACTACAGAACCATGTGAACATGTTAGGAACCTACAGAACCATGTGAACATGTTAGGAACCTATAGAACCATGTGAACATGTTGGGAACCTATAGAACCATGTGAACATGTTAGGAACCTATAGAACCATGTGAACATGTTAGGAACCTATAGAACCATGTGAACATGTTAGGAACCTATAGAACCATGTGAACATGTTAGGAACCTATAGAACCATGTGAACATGTTGGGAACCTACAGAACCATGTGAACATGTTAGGAACCTATAGAACCATGTGAACATGTTAGGAACCTACAGAACCATGTGAACATGTTAGGAACCTATAGAACCATGTGAACATGTTAGGAACCTACAGAACCATGTGAACATGTTAGGAACCTACAGAACCACATGTGAACATGTTAGGAACCTACAGAACCATGTGAACATGTTAGGAACCTATAGAACCATGTGAACATGTTAGGAACCTATAGAACCATGTGAACATGTTAGGAACCTACAGAACCATGTGAACATGTTGGGAACCTACAGAACCATGTGAACATGTTAGGAACCTACAGAACCATGTGAACATGTTAGGAACCTACAGAACCATGTGAACATGTTAGGAACCTACAGAACCATGTGAACATGTTAGGAACCTATAGAACCATGTGAACATGTTAGGAACCTACAGAACCATGTGAACATGTTAGGAACCTACAGAACCATGTGAACATGTTAGGAACCTACCGAACCATAGGTGAACATGTTAGGAACCTACAGAACCATGTGAACATGTTGGGAACCTATAGAACCATATGTGAACATGTTAGGAACCTATAGAACCATGTGAACATGTTAGGAACCTATAGAACCATGTGAACATGTTAGGAACCTATAGAACCATAGGTGAACATGTTAGGAACCTACAGAACCATGTGAACATGTTAGGAACCTACAGAACCATGTGAACATGTTGGGAACCTACAGAACCATGTGAACATGTTAGGAACCAACAGAACCATAGGTGAACATGTTAGGAACCTACAGAACCATGTGAACATGTTAGGAACCTACAGAACCACATGTGAACATGTTAGGAACCTACCGAACCATAGGTGAACATGTTAGGAACCTATAGAACCATATGTGAACATGTTAGGAACCTATAGAACCACATGTGAACATGTTAGGAACCTACAGAACCATGTGAACATGTTAGGAACCTATAGAACCATGTGAACATGTTAGGAACCTACAGAACCACATGTGAACATGTTAGGAACCTATAGAACCATGTGAACATGTTAGGAACCTACAGAACCACATGTGAACATGTTAGGAACCTATAGAACCATGTGAACATGTTAGGAACCTACCGAACCATAGGTGAACATGTTAGGAACCTATAGAACCATATGTGAACATGTTAGGAACCTATAGAACCATATGTGAACATGTTAGGAACCTATAGAACCATAGGTGAACATGTTAGGAACCTATAGAACCATGTGAACATGTTAGGAACCTACAGAACCATGTGAACATGTTAGGAACCTACAGAACCATGTGTGAACATGTTAGGAACCTATAGAACCATAGGTGAACATGTTAGGAACCTATAGAACCATATGTGAACATGTTAGGAACCTATAGAACCATGTGAACATGTTAGGAACCTACAGAACCATGTGAACATGTTAGGAACCTACAGAACCATGTGTGAACATGTTAGGACGTGGCCCATCAGTCCTGTCACTGTTGACTCTTGATAGGTTACGTTCTCTTTTCTTTCTTTTTTTTTGTTGGAAAACTCAGAGATCTTTGGCTAAACTGCTCCGAGGTTTGTTTTACTGTGGGTCAGTGAAGTATCCTCTGCAGACCTGTGGCACTCACTACCTCAGACGTTGTTAAAGGTGTCTGGACTAGCCTACCATTATACAGTAAGCCAGGGGGAGACACCAAGAATATCTCAAGTCTTAGAACATGATGTTCACCTATGGTTCTATAGGTGTCTGGACTAGCCTACCATTAGAGCAGTAAGCCAGGGGGAGACACCAAGAATATCTCAAGTCTTAGAACATGATGTTCACCTATGGTTCTATAGGTGTCTGGACTAGCCTACCATTAGAGCAGTAAGCCAGGGGGAGACACCAAGAATATCTCAAGTCTTAGAATATGATGTTAACTGTCCATGCTAGAGCATTGTGCTGCTCACAGCATGCTGTTCATTTGAGAGGCTCTTCCACAGCGTTTACATCTTTGCTCCTCTCTTAATATATGTTTTTTATTTGATTCAATCACATCCGCTGCCTTTCAATTCAAATATATCTTCTTTTTAATGAGCGTTTTTTAGCAGACTTAAGTGTATATTGAAGTGGTATTCACCAATGAGAGCCTCAAGTTAATCTCTTGTCAGAGAAATACTTAATTTGTACCTTTTGGAGTTTGATTGTCAACCTCTTTGCCATACAAACATATAAAAGCTTTATTAGTCTTTTTTTTTTAATTTCATGATTTATTTTTTATTAAGAAATGACTTTAATCCTTTTATTATTGTTTTGTAGACAAACTGCCTTTGCCAATTCCTGTCTTAAAAGTGTCAAACATTTACATTATACAGTATGATATTTTTATTGTTCATTTGCAGTTATTGTTTTTGCTGTTTCCCATATAATCCAACCTTTATTCAGAATATCTGTACATATAGTTGCATTTTGTTTTCCCTGTGAGTGCAGATAAAGACATTCTACCTGTAGGAAGCTTTGCTGCAAAAAAATACAACATTGCTACTTTTCTCCAAATAATTTTTTGTTGTTGTTCTTGCTGCATACCTTTAGTCTTAACTTACTGTTTACTTATTGCTTAGTTTTGTCTCGTTGGTATCTCTCATGAGCTACCCAAAATGTTTTTTACTAAAATATGACTTTCCCTTTCGGCTGCAGGACTGTGTGGTGGCCTGTGGTATATGCAATGTAATAATATGTAAACACAATCACATTTCAACATTTTCAAGACAGTAAAAAAAGAAAAAAAATTTTTTTGGTGACTCTCTTCTTTTTTGTGTCTGTTTGTCACTCTGGTGTATTTGACACACACGCTCTAAAGGTCATTCAAACCCCGTCCTGTTGCTCTGTATGGAAATATATATATATATAATATAAATTATTTATATTATATATATATATTATATATATATATAATATATATATATATATATATATATATAAACAGCAAGTTATTCATGTGTAGCAAACAGACGTACTCACTGCAGAAAAACAAACAGTTCAATTTACAGAAGTGATTACAGTAGCCCAGAATATTGCTTTCGATGTGGTCTGTACTCAAATCCAATCAGTTTGATTTGTATAGCCCAATATCACAAATATACATTTGCCTCAGTGGGCTTCACATTGCACACATTATAACAGACAGTATAAAGTAAAATATAAAAGTGAAAATAGTGTGGATGCAGGACTTCAGATGCTGAGGTGGGACCTGATCCATACCGTCTCGTCTCCACCAGGAAAAACTGGAAGAGGACAGACAGTAGTCACTGTAGTGACCTTAGATGGACCTAAACACATATTTGAACTACCATATGAGACCGCCATTTTCTCCCAGTCCCTCCACCATGACTGAACTGTGACTGAACGTCTTCTTGAGAATCTCTTGACCTATTTCTGAGCTATTAAGAGACTTTTCTTCCCTGAACCGTAGGCTCTCTTAGGAATCCTTTCTACCCCAATTCTCTTGAAATTCACAGGCTTTATGAGGTATTCCTAGAACCATGGCTGCCCATACTTCTAGAGGCATCAGAATTGTAAGCGGCAGCAGTCAGGAAGGAAGTGCTGCGTGGGGGGCTTAACTCACCGTTATATACACATATATGGCAGCCCAGGAGGTCTTGATGTCATATACGGTATGTGGCTAGCCAAGGGCAGGGCCGCCCATCAGGGGTAGAACGTGGGAAAGCTCTCTAGGGCCCAGCCACCAGAGAATTCTTTATTTTTATTTATTTATTATTTTTTTTGCAGATGACCTAACTTAGCCAACCTTTATTATGAACGCTATATTCGCAAGAGAACTTTCTGTAATAAAAGAAAACTTTTTATTCATTGTTACTTGGGTAAAATATATCACATTTTATATTGAAAAACTATAAATATCATCGGGTCGTTTTTCCCCCTCAAAACCGTTGCTTGCCAGCGTTAGCTATGTATTGATGATGAGCAAGCTAACCTAGCAAGCCTAGTGATGCCAAGACCTGGACATAAATCAGGGTACCAGAAAAGGAATAAAAAGAAGGAACTTTCAAGGGCTTTAGACCCCCGGAAAATTCCTTAATATCAGTATTTCTGCCAGCAGAAGTGGATTTTCAATTCAGAGATACTGTGATATTTCATCAAGTTTTGAGGTGTCTTTGTGAGGGTGTTCTGCAAATGATTCTGTATATTTTATCTATTATTTTCTAAGAAAATTAGAAAATTACATATTTAGCCTTTAAACGAAGGTGGCAGATGGTTGTTATACTGATGAGGAAAGCTTCTGGTAGCAGTGCTATCATGGTAAACCCCCCTACAGCATTGGTGTGTCTAAAAGCTTTACATTACAGTAAATGTTACAGTAAATGTGCCAAAAAGCAGGTGCAGAGATCTTGCAAGGGCTGCGCGCGCTCGCATCGGCGGTATCTCTGCCCACTATTATTTCCAGTAGCCCACCCTAATCTAACTGGCTAGAACCGGCACCGTTTACAGGTACGTGTTTAAAGGTCCCATATTATGCTAAATGCACTTTTTAAATGTGTTCCAACATATCCATGCGTCCACGGTGTGCCTAGAGACTGCCAAAATATAAAAAAAAATCACAATCTCTCCTTTTCTCACTCTCCCCTTTTCTGAAACCCCCACCCCTCCCCCCAATATACTCCAGTCAGAATTCTCCCAGTTTCTGACCTCACAAACTGGAAAGCCAGAAGCTTCCACTGTGCAGCCCACACCCCTATTTCTTATTGGTCCACGGCCCTGAGAGGGCGAGGCGTATCTGGCTTCGCTTCCGGACAGGGGGCGGGGGCAGCTCAAAGATTGTATATTTACGAGGGGCGCTGCAGCTCTTTTAAAAAAATAGGCCATTGTGAGATTAGCTGAACATCAGCATAGTACAATAAATTATCTGAAAGTTTTTTTCAGCAAACAATTAAAGAAAAACGTATTAGGGACCACTAAGACCATATAATATGGTGTATAATATAACCGAAAAGTGTATAATATGGGAGCTTTAAGTATGAATTAGCGCATCATGCACATTGATACAAGCTCAGTATGAGTAAAGGGGGCCCAATGACTGGACCTTTTCAGGGGCCCAGTCATTTGTCTGGGCAGGCCTGGCCAAGGGTCCTTAAAACCACTGAAGGGTTGCCTTCAAAATAATATGTTAAACTGTAAAATGCAGAAAAGGTGAAATAAATTGCAAGCATTAACTGAGATTCTAGAACTCTGAAATGAATTGACAGACAAATACTTGAAGCTCAAATGCAGTGCAAGCGCTTCAAGAGCCGGAGCTGCAACACATTGCTTTAAAAGATGGAAGCTACATTTTAACTGTGTCAGCAATGGAGGTTGAAATGAACTGAAGGAATAGATGCTTTGTATTTAATATCAAACAGATGAACTGCAGTGTCCACCACACATTTAACAACCGAAGGCAGAAGCAACGGCACTGCATTTAGAGAAGCTGAAAGACAAAATGCATTGATAACGAGCATGTTTAAATAAAGACAAGACAATCAATTGATCGAAGAAGTGAGTAAATCCAAGAGAGCAGTTGAGGTTTAGGCACAGACATGCAGATGGCCTGTCAGTTTGTACATGTGCTAAATGTTACCGAAAGCTTTTTTCAATTGAAGTATAACAGTGAAAAATATTAACGTTATGAGTCTCTTTCAAATCACTGGCAAGATTTAAGTGTCAGGTAATGTGAGAGGAGTGGAGACATAATATGTTATATTATAATAATGTGAGAGGAGTGGAGACATATACGCAGTGAAAGGAGTTGACTGTCTTCTTGTATCTAAGTCTCTTTAGAGGAGTTCCTGGATGGCCTCTCAGACCTAC
Source organism: Ammodytes marinus (assembly GCF_949987685.1). Lineage (NCBI taxonomy): Eukaryota > Metazoa > Chordata > Actinopteri > Uranoscopiformes > Ammodytidae > Ammodytes > Ammodytes marinus. The sequence goes on along the minus strand of NC_137223.1, from coordinate 3,204,222 downwards.
ATTTGGAGCCTGGATGTTGTTTCTTCCGGTAGACCCTGGCTTTGGCCCAGGGACACTGGCATCTGTGCTTCGTATCAGAGTGCCTCCTTAAAGGGAATATCAGCTGGACCCTGGTCTATGGTGTCTCCACTGCTCAGGCCAAAGGGAGGTGAGCAGCAGGTGTGTTGGCGTTTTACAGTGTCTGATTGGACACAGAGGGCAAAGATCTCTCTGAGGCAGAGTCTCTCAAACCTGGTGAGAGCAACCTGAGCTCAAGGGCTTCACAGATACTGATGTGAAGCTGCTGACATCAGGCTGCTCTCTGATCTAAAACCTCTTCCATGTCTTTTAAACTAACACCATAACCAAACTAACAGGACCACGAGGAAGGCGCACCCTGTTGCACACAGTAAAACACATTTATTCAAACACTGTACATCTGGTGACATCTTCCCCTTGTGCTACTTCATCACCCTAAAGCTTCATGTATGAGGGAAATGTTGAACTAGTTCTCTGGCAGCCATTGTTGTTACTCTGAGGATGGCATATTGCTAATGATAATAGACCTATGTTGCTCAAGTTCAACATGCATTTGCACCAATAGCTGACAATAACCCAATGATATAGGCCTAATATAAATAATCCCCTATAATGTTGCACTGGTCAGTCACTCTAGTGAGTAGCCTAGTAAAATGATGATGAATGTAGGCTAGTAGACTATAGGCTATATGTGGCCTAATGGAGTGTTTTTACTGTAAAAAGTTGAAGAAATAAATTAGTTTTAGCAAGCTAGTCATTTAACTCCTTTGCTAAGATATGTGACTAAATACATAACAGCCCCCCTCCGCGTATGGTTATGACCTTATGACACATTGCTCTCCTAACGCTAGAGGTCGCCATTTCCTCTCAATGTTAACCTGGCCACTACTTCCTGTAGCGATAGACTGTTTTTTAAAGCGTCAGCTGGATCACAGAGGACAAAAACACAAAGAGGTCTCACTCTGCACTGAGTTCAGGATACCAAGAACGTCAGCGGCTTGGTAACGTAACGTTAAACCCCCTTTCTTCCCCATTCTGTTGCTTTGTGACACAGAAGTCACGTCGTCCTTTTGTAGAGATTTTCGCCCAGGGATAGAGCCAGTGGTCAATGCTGAAGAAGGATAAATGAGACACCCAGGTCAGGCTACTCTGCCAATGATAGGCGGGCCTGTACAAAAATAAATAAGCGGTTTATGTATCATTTCAATGCCGATTGGTGTTCAGGATATTATCCCATGTTCTCCGCATCATTGTTTAGATGGGATGCTTTCGTACCGAGTGAGCCTTAGCGGCAATAGAGGATCTTTGAAAACGTCCAGCAGCGGCCATACATTATCCATTGGCATATGGAGGTACCCCGCTGTCACCCTGTGACCCATCCCGCTATTTGAAACATGTCTAATTACGTTTAAACGGTTTCAGCCAAGTGGAATCTACAAACAAGAGGGGAAACGACAACAACAAGCCACTCAAATCGCTAGCAGTGTGCTGTCGTGTCGTAGTCAGCCGTTAACCATAGTGTGACTGACAGCGCATCATCCACCTGACAGGAATGTCTTCATCTGTCGCACGAGACTCCGGCGGTAAGAAGAAGCACGTTCGTTTCGCCAGTATGGAGGACGACGACGAAGGCAACGACGAGCAGGAGGAAGACACGCTGTTTGAACAGAGGAAGGACCGCGGCAGAGGGCTGAAGAGCGTCCTCAAAGCGGCCCAGAGGACGGCCAAACCGGGCTGCGACGGCCGTGTGGAGGTGGTCGGAGCGGGAAGGAGCCATGGGTGCGCACGTTGGATGGTCACCCTCACGGTCTGTGCGTCGTTCCTTGGCTTGGTAGGTTCAGGGGGCACGAGGGAATGTTAGCTAAACCCATAGACTGTATAAGAAACCTGTGTGGCTATGTTCCCCAGGCTTCCTCATGTGACGTGTTCATAACAACACCTGCTGTGTGTAGGGATAGACTGTGGTGTACCAGACCTGCAAACTCATAGGAGGTGAAAAAGGTGACAAACACCCGTCCCGTCTAGGGGGGGTCGGGTGTTTTTCGCTGTCCAAACGATTGGCTATTGTTAAATATCATTCACACAACCAGAGTTCTCCACTATTGCCTCCAATGTCCAGCTGGGTGAAAATAATAGCCAGCTGAGATCCTGACCCTCCTAGGGGGGTCCGGGGGTGTGCCCCCCCGGGAGATTTTTTTAAAACTTTTTAAAGTGAAATGCATGAATCTGGTGCACTTTGAGAGGGAAATTAAGAGGCTAAATCTGAGGAATTTTGTGTGAACAAATAATTTGGAGACACTGGGTCGGATGAATTAGAAGCTTCTTGGATTTTCCATTAAAATGTTCATTTAAAATAAAATATTATGCAGGGTCCTCTGGGTTGGGCTTGGTGCTCTTTTTCTTTTATGGGACATATTTCTCTGTAATATATTGAATACATTTAAATGCAGTGAGAGGAATGAAGCAGAAGAACTCTGTTGTCCAGCTATCTTTTTTTCCACAGACGAGGCTGAAATAGGTTATACAGTGCATGGGCACTGTAAATAATTTCTCTGTAAAATAACAGTAAAATGCTGGCAGCAGAGACGCCAGCAAGTTACTGTTATTTTACAGCACCCTTACTGTTAAATTGATTTACAGTATTTTACTGTAATCGAAAAAACAGTATATTTCTGTATTTTTTTAAATTTACAGTAAGATACTGGCAGCAGAGACGCCAGCAAGTTACTGTTAATTCTACAGTATTCTTACTGTTGAATATTTTACAGTTTTTCAAAGTAAAAGTGAAATGCAGTATTTCTCAGTTTGAAAATAAATTAACATTCTGATTAGATGGTTGCAAGTAGATAACTGATAAATGTTTGCTTTAGACAGATGTAATGTAATACAATAACTCAATGTAGCAAATTAAAATATCAAACTTCTAACATTACACATGTTTTGTTCTGTGGCCTAAAGACATATGCATATCATACATTAATATTGAAGTGATGCAAAATAAGCAGTAAACAACTTAAAATATTGTGAATCAAACAGACTTTTATTAAGGGCAGTATTAACAAATACAGCTATACAATTTTGATTTATTTAATACAATGCATTCTCTGTTAAACATATATATGATCATTTGGGAAACTCATGGAAGCCTTGTGGTTTACCTCTTAAAATAATCCTTTGAGGTATAGGCTTGTCTTTTACCTCTTAAAGAGTCTTGTGAGATAGGAGCATTCTTAGCTCCAGAAAGAGTCTGGCTGTTTGTAGACTGCTGGTATCTGAGAGGAGTCTTCTGGGTCGGGTAGAGATGACCATCACCTTGCTGTCATTGCTCCTTCATCTTGATTTGATCCAGTGTTGAGACTGTAAAACAGCAACAAAAAAATTGTCAAAATATATCTAGAATTGGGAATGTACAGAAACAACTGCTGAAAAAGCTGATGAAGTCTGTTGTGACTAAATGTTGCTTCATCACTCAATCAAAAGTGTAGTAGTGAGAGAGAGAGAGAGATGAGAGAGAATGCACTGACCTGATACATGTGTATTGACTGTAGCTGACTTCTTCTGGACCCCCACACCATGTCTTCTTGGAGGGAACTGTTCCCCGGATGGCCTTTGTGCCTCTCTCCAGATTAAGGCTATACCATTGAAGCATCTGAAATCAGAATAGTCAAAGATTAGACACTGACTGTAAAAAATGTACTATTTTATGGGTTCAAAATTGACAATGTATTACACTTGAAACAGTTGATATATTAGGCTTCAATTCAAATGTATAGGTGGCATGATATGATAATCAGCTCCACTGCCTCAGCTCTTAACAAGGAGCTAAAGGCTATCCACTAGCTAAAAACAACCAGTAGGCTACTACTCTAAAGACTAAGACTCTAAGACTCACTAATGCTCAACACTGTTAGGTTTGAACATACATGGACTCTAACATGCGCTTAAGTATAAATGTTTGAGCTAGTTAACTCATCTTCACTGGTAAACAATATTCTAAAATCACATACTCACTTGATAGACAGGCTGCTGAGCATTAGTTTAATTTCAAACATTATCTAAAGCCACATTTTAAGAGTAAATAATTGATCAGAAACATATTACCTTAACATTTGTAGACGCTCCACTCGATCAATGCAGAGTAGACCTAATGCTGGACTTTTTGTTGATGCGTAGCACATGTCCTTCGAAGTTTGTCCTATCTGGAATGGCTCATTTCAAACTAATGTTCCTGAAAAAGGCCGTTGCCCGCCCACTTTCCAAAAAATACTGTAGTATACTGTAATTTAAAACATTATCATACTGTTAAGGGCTTCTGAGCTGTCTTTTCAAATGTACCTTCCCACAATGCATTGCTAAGTACAGTAAAGAACCGTAATACATGAATACAGTAAATTACTGTTAAAATTTGGCCGTAAATTAACAGCAATTGCTTACAGGGCATCTGAGCCCCATTTCCAAATGTTTTTAAATAAACTCAATACACACTGGACGTGAACGTGACGTGATCAGTTAAACTTGGATTACCTCCCAGATGAACTGATTAAATTATTGGGCTATTAAGGCTATCTAGATCAAAACATTGTATTAATTTTTTTGTATGATATAATAATATGATGTTAATATCAAACACACAAAATAAAAATAAAAATAAATTGGGGGGGAGGGGGGGTGGCTGTCGGTCGGCTCTGATTGTGAGCGCACTGCAGACACTTCATTTCTGCAATGTGCGCTCATTAAACTGTCAGCTTCACTTAAGAGTCCTGTGTGGGTCAACAGTGCAGTGCAAACTATGCAGCATAAAGTTATAACATTCGTCTACGACCGTGATGTTAAATCACCTTCACACAAAGTGTCCGCCCCAGCAAAGCAGCGAGTCGATCGCTGTGACGGTGAAAATCACCGGGACCCGGGAGACCCAGGACCTTTCCCAAATGACTCCCTATGCACTCCCACTCCGTGAGCGAGTGTGACTCGCTGTGGAGTCACCCTCGCGACTGTGGAGTGCCACTCGATCATTAAGGGGAGGGTATAACAACGGCGCGGCTTTGGCAAGCCCTCGCCTCTGTCAGACGGAAACAGGAAGAAACCTGGAGACACTAGTTAACTGTTAAGTCTTTATTTCTCACCCTAAAATAAAATTCCACCACTTTTATATTTGACCTGAAACGATCTTTACATTCATAAGCTACGCATGTGAGAGTAAATGTAGTAGGCCTATTGAATAAAAACAAACTCACTCCCATGATTTTTTGGCTGCATAATTTATTTTTTGTTAAACATTTTGTAGGCCTAACTGCATATTCTTAATTTTACCAGCTCAGTCTGTAGTGGAGAAAACGGGTGGGTGATCTGCTGTTTAATTATCCTTTTAGTTTACATGCACAGCAGCATACAAAACCAGGGAAAAGAACAATAGTCTGCTAAAGCATGTATTCCACTTGTCATGATACGTTAATCTGCCATTTCGACCCGCGAATCGCGGCAGTTAATTAGCGTGCATAAATTATAATGCACTGCAAGGGTGGTCATAAATAAGAAAAGTCATGCGCTCCAGCTGACTGACGTCACCGCCGATATTACTACCCCTCATTGGCTTTAACAGTAACACAAATCTTACTAACAATTTAAGGAAATAATAATCACTGTCCCTTATTAACTTGTGGGCATTTTCTTCATCTGCTTCGTTTTATCTTTTAAAACAACATGTTAATTCCAAAATTGTAGGCTACCCTCTGGTTCCGTCATTTAGGGCTATGCTTAAAAATAAACAATCAAATGTCTGTTTGAGGTAAGAGAACGTTTCATTTATAATTCGGGAAACAAACTCCATGGAACTCTCATTTGTAAGTTGGCTCCTCCATTCCGGACTTAATTGATTGGCGGACACCTGTGTCAAACGTAGGGCTGAGCCAACGTCGATGCAGACTCGATGATCGAGGGCTTTATAACCCACTCACACTCGAGGCTCTGTGGTTTGGGACGACACTCAATATGGCGGGCCCTCCTCGCGAACGCGCAAACGGAGGGATAGTGGATAGGGATAGGGTGTAGGGGGTGGATCTAGATTGGGCCCCAGTGAGCGAGTGAGACGGGAACGGCTTCCGCGATCTTTTTCTATGTCTCGAGTCTAACATAGAGCCATGTCGGCAAACTGACAGCGCGACTAAATAAAGGGACTGTAGCCTACAGTGAGCTGCGTCCCTCCGTTAGTTTCTGTTTCAGTAGGCTGTTACATTAACCTCTGAAGCATTGACAGTGTTTAATCAAAGCCTCTATTTTTTTATTATCAAAAGGGCTTTGATTGAGACTTTTAGCCAATTCTAAAGTCTGAACACACAGCGAACGCTGATTGGACAATACTCATGACGTCTACCAAAGATGTTTTATTGCCAAGATAACGATATTCCCTTGTCTCACACTACGTTATCTCGCCCACACAGTCCAGTCTGGGAAGCGCTGGCTGACTTCTCTGGCAGCTGCCGCTACCCCCCCCCCCCCCCCCCCCTCCCAAAAACAAAAACTCTTCGGATCTATACGATTCACGTGGGTCATATATTTTGATTCTAAACGGCGATTTTCGCCGAAGAGCGACGAGTTTGCAGGTATGGGTGTACACCTGTGTAGGCCTACCGTACAGGTGTAGTGTACAGCACAGTCTGTGAGAAACCAGCCAAAAGTAGACCCCTCTCCCCCCCCAAAAAAATTTCCCAATAATATTCCGTAATATTCCACTGCCAAACCAAATAGCCTACACTGCTTTTAAAGCATGAATGAACATCATTTCTATCATTGTCAAATGTAAACTAATAATATCTATTAAGTAGGCTACTACTAATACCGTGAAAATACATTTAAATGTCCGCCGACATTCACTTTTGTGTGCGCTTTGGGGCATGTTACCTAGTTAACCAACGTTTGGTAGCTCTTCAAGGTATAGAGTCAAATTTGCACTCTTCCTGTTTAGAGCCACACATTTAAGTTAGCCATGGTGACCCATGTGGATTGTCTGTATCCACTCTTGTATTGGTTGTTCCAACGGTACAATGAAAACACTGACATACACATGGACATGCTGCTCACTGGAACCTTTAGAAATGATCGGGGCTTACTACCATCACAGGCCAGACATGCTGTGCAGCCAGTCACACATCCAGTATCCTGCACAGACAGGATTTCCATAGTGGTAGAACTGGCTCTTCCACTAATTTATCTGCATTAGATTACTGAAATCCATATACACCTCCTGACTGCTCTCTTCTTCCTCCTCCACACACAGTCACACACACGCACACGCACACACCCCCACACACACACACACACACACACACACACACACACACACACACACACACACACACGCACACACACACACACACACACAGGCTTTGTTATTAAAGCAACACACCTGCTCCAATTATATTCACTTAGCAAACATGGAAATAAAGGAGCAGGACGTGTGGAAAAAAACACACACCATCATGGAAATTGCAAACTGCCATTGTACTCTCTATTGGCTCTGAATAGAGACTATGAGCAGTGTAAAAAACCATCTATAGTACAAGTGAGAGGGCATAGTTAGTCAGAGGTACATAACAACATTTAACTTGTAAACGCAGCGACACACACACACACACACACACACACACACACACACACACACACACACAATTTGACTGTGCGTTACCTGAGTGTGTTGATGGAGTGTGATGCTGTGTGTCTGGTTGTAGGGGATGAGTATCTCTGTTCTTGGGCCTACGTTTGAGGACCTGGCCGTCAACGTGAACAAAGACATCAGCAACCTGTCGTACATCTTCGTGGGTCGCTCTGCGGGCTACATCGGAGGCTCCCTCTTAGGAGGCGTGCTGTTTGACTGCATGAGCCCACATCTGCTGCTAGGTAACCCGCCGTCCACACCGAGCACCAGCTGTAAAGTCTGTGTGTGTGAGTGTGAAGATGTGTGTGTGTGTGTGTGTGTGTGTTTGTGAGAATATGTGCGTGTGTGTGTGAATGAATGAATGAATGAATGAATGAATTTTTATTATTGTGTCATGTCCAAACAAGGACCCATCCCCTTCAGGATTATAAGACACCAACAACTAAATCAAATTCACATGATAACATTCACTTCCTGTAAATAAATGGAGATCACAATTCGCAGTAGGACAACAAGGAAACAAGGAAACAGACGCAAACAAAAGAAAAGAAAAGCAAACATAAAGATCTCATTGATAAGTATGTTTTGTTCTCTTGGCCCAGGCCTTCTCCAGATAGCCAGCAAGGGCAAATACCTTAAAGTCAAAGAGCCACTTTAGCCTGTCTGCATCATTCATCCACATGAAATCAACATCACCACACTGATCGAACAATCTCTGACGCAACCCATGGTACAGAGGGCAATAAAACAGAAAATGAAACTCATTCTCCACATCAAGGGTACAATGTGTGTGTGAAGATGTCTGTGTGCCTGCTCTAGAGCTCTCTAGGTGGGTGTCTGTCTGTGTGAAGATGTGTGGAGGGCATTGTAAACACCTTTCCTCTGTGTCTGACCTGTCCCCTCCAGGCTTGTCTATGCTGGTGACAGCCTTTGGAATGTGGGCCATCCCTTTCTGTAAGCAGGCCCTGCTGCTCACCGGCCTCATGTCCAGCATAGGGATGTCTATGGGTGTTCTGGATACAGGTAAGATGAGCCTTAACAACATGAGCAAACAGTACAAGGTTTGATTACCTGTGGGGAAAACAAACAGTAGCTCATTCTCTATTCTGATGACGATGTAGGTAGCAAAACTATTAATAAATAACTCATTCCCCAGACTTCTCAAACATACACACACATGCCATACTTCCTCACAGGGGATTTGACTGGTTTTGGCTGATCAAGTCTGAACTTTTCCCGTTAGCTTTGTTGCACCTGTTAGCGGCGGGACTCCTTGCTCCTTTTTTAATCGGCCTTTTTGCATGTTTCTTGCAGGAACACTGTAGTTGTAACTGATCAGTTTGTCCTCGGTATGACAAGTCAAAATATCTGCTGTGAAAAGGTCTATTGTAGTGAATGGAGTGTGTTGAGTTCAATAAAGGCAGCTGTAATGAGTGCAGTTCATTGGTGCCCTCTGTGTTGGTGTGCAAAGCCTTAAATGAGCGCTCTCATATTACTGACATGTGTCCACAAAGGACAGATAATGAGTGTGTGTGTAGCAGTAGGAGGTGATAGGATGGCTTATTGTGATCAGTAAGGGAGGAGACAGTCAGTGTGTTTACATGCAGACTCATAATCGGGTAAATAAACGAATAAGACTTCAACAGGACTTGTAAAATGCAATCGGCACATTAACGGACAAGCTAAGTCGGATAAGAACACCTAGATAACTCGTTCATAGTCGGCATTCTACCTGCATGTATACAGGATCGCTATCTCATATCGGAGTTTGCGTTCTGCGCTTGCTCGAGAATCCCTGCAGAGGATTTCAAGGAAGTGGAAGGAGACGACGTAATAAATAGTAGTGTTGTTGCCGGAAAGGAACCGTACGTGGCTCTATAACCACTTGGGCTACAGTGCCACCTAGCATAGCGGAGTCAGCTATGCTCCGGCCATTTATCGAATATTTGAAAGGCCATGTATACTCAAGACAAGTGACGCGGTCCGTTCGAGTGGCAAGTTCGGTATATGTCTTAATCCAATCTAGTTGTGTCATGGAAACGCACTGACTGACCTTTACCTATTCAGTCCCTCAAATTAACAGTAGATATAGTATTAGGCTCTTTGACTATTTGACTTCATAAGCAGGAAAATCACATGAAAGTATGTGCCATTAAAGGCCTACTTCACCGGTGGGAATATGAACGTGTATTGAACTCTGAGAGCCTATGTAGTATAAATGTGCAAACATTTTAGAAATTGGTTCATCCTAGCCTGAGAAAAGGCAGAAAGAGTGTTTAATGGTCTCACTGTCTAACACTACATTTTCCCATGCGTGACATCACATATGGGAAAATTTAGGGTCAGGATTAACAGGACAGCTTGGCCAAGGGAAGACTGAGGGAAGAAAAACCTCATTCATTATATTATAATAGCGATTTTCAAATGATAGAACGCCGGTTCAGTATGGGTGAAGTATTCCTTTAATGATGTCTGTGTTCCATGTAGGAGATCCCTTCTAGTATGACTTACTACAGGACTTCACCACCATTCATTAATTAGGTTTTAATTACAGCTGTGCTTTTGCTGCTGTGCCATGACAGAATGTGTGCTCACCTATTGCTTTCTGTAGCAACCTATGCCCCATGTTTTGCACACTGTCCAACCTTTCAGAGAGGGGAAACTGGACAGCATTGCTCTGAAGTGATGAAGGTCAAGATGTTTGATTGTACTCTGAACCCTCTCTCTGGTCAGGTGGTAACGTGCTGATCCTGAACACATGGGGCGATGAGGCGGGCCCTCACATGCAGGCGCTGCACTTCAGCTTCGCGGCCGGAGCCTTAATGTCTCCCATCATGGCCAAGCTGCTGTTTGGGACGGACACGGGGATCTCACCCACCAACGCCACACCCCCCCTCACCGCGGAGCAGCTCCCCACAGCCCCCCTGCTCTACCTGCCCCGGGCCGGCCTCAGGTCCATGTGGGCCTACGTGGTGATCGGCTGCTTCATCCTGCTGGTCTCCTTCCTCTTCCTCCTGCTGCACTGTTGGCGTGGGGGGGCCGGTGAGCCAGCGCGCCCAGCCTCAGTGAAGCCTCGCCGGGCCACACACCACCGGGCTCTGGTGGTCCTGCTCTTCTTCTTCTTCTTTGCCTACGTGGGGGCCGAGGTGGCGTACGGCTCCTTCATCTTCACCTTCGCCAAGGACTACGCCCACATGGAGCAGGCCCAGGCGGCCGGCCTCAACTCTCTGTTCTGGGCCACGTTTGCAGCCTGCAGAGGGCTGGCCATCCTGTTTGCAGCGTGCATGTCCCCGGGCTGCATGATCCTGCTGAGCCTGGTGGGCTCCACCCTGTCCTCCCTGCTGCTGTGTATGTTCAGCAGAGAGGCTGTGGCTGTGTGGCTGTGCACTGGGCTCTACGGAGCCTCCATGGCCACCACCTTCCCCAGTGGCATCTCGTGGCTGGAGCAGTACACCACGGTGACGGGCCACACCGCAGCAGCCTTCGTGGTGGGGGCGGCGCTGGGGGAGATGGTGCTGCCCGCTCTGCTGGGCTTCCTGCTGGGGAAGGTCCAGGACCAGCCCCTGCTCATGTACCTGGCTCTCATCACAGCCACGTTCACATCCATCCTCTTCCCCGTCATGTACAAGCTGGCCTCAGCCCCTGGAGGACAGAGCAGGAAACCCCGCGGCAGGGGCCGGCCCGACGCAGACGACAGCGAGTACCGCCAGGCCCTGCTGGACTCAGGAGCCACTGAGGAGGAAGAGGAGGAGGAAGAGCAGCAGGTGGACCAGGACACTGAGGCTGATGAGTGGAACGATGCAGACTTTGAGGTCATTGAAATGGACGACACAGCCAGTGTGATCAGTTCACCCAGGACAGCCCCATCTCCTCCGGACAGTACTGCCCTAACAGAGGCTGCTTTCTCTGACACACTCCCCCTGGTAGGAGACTCCCCCAGACGCAAACTGCTGCTCTCTCTGGACAGAGAGAAGAGAGACTGAGGGAGCTTTCACACCTCATAGTCCTCTTCTAGTTTACTTCCTTGGAACCAGATGTGAGACAATTCATTGTTTGGTTTTTCACCTGGCCTGGTTCTCTTCCACACCTGTCGTTCCCTGTGCTCTCAATCTGTTGATTAAGAATCAAAATGCAGCGACATAAGCCACGTGAGAATATTCTCTTCACTCATTGGTCAGATGTGTCTGGGGCGGAGCAATAACGTAGTTCCCTGAACTGCTCTACAATTGGTCAGAATTTCCATGCAGTAAAACTACAGAAAGAAACTACAGGAAGTAGATCTTATTCCTCATCCCATAATGCTTAGCGTAGCTGGCTACAGGAGCTTGTTACACAGTGCTTCCAGCAGGTGGGTCAAACTCAGTCACTCAGCTCACGTTCTCACCACAAACAGACCGCACCAGAGTTGGGTTGAAAGCGTACTAAGATGTACTGCATGGCTCTGCTCATTGGTTGGCCAGAACTGGAACATTCAGATATTTATGATTTATGAAAAGTCCTGATGATTTCCTCTGATGTGAATTCAACACTGAACTACTGACCAAAACCCATATGAAGCACCCATACAGTATGTCATGTTAAAGTGTGGGGGTTTTAAACCACAGACTCAGCCCTGATAGTAAAACAGTCTAAATAATATAATACATTGTTGATTTTCTATAAGGATGTCAAAGGGTCAGGGAAGGCTAGAGGGGCCGGTAGGATTCAGTGCCTTGCTCCAGGATGCATGGATGAGCTTGAACCTCCTCATCACTCCCCCCTGCTGCAGAAACTCCTTCTATTGTCCTTTCATTTTGCACTATTGCAGTGATGTAATCAGCAGCAGGGAATGTGTGTATGTTGTAAGGTTTGAATGGAGTTATTTTGGTGTTGCACTTGGTAAAGAGTTGTGATTGTGTTGTCATGTTGTGTGATGTCACTGTGAATCATTGAGCCAAGGCATTTTAATACATTGACTTTTTATTATATCAATCTCAAACCTCCACCCACAGCAATGTCCATTAAAAACAAACAAAACACCTCCTTCATCATTATTTTTTTTTTTTTGTACATTTATACAAATACACAGGTACCTGTGTATTGCTGGATGGCGGATTTGAAGATCAGATCTGTACGTGATATGAAATGCACACAATGAAATAATAAACTCTTTTATGACATAAATTATCAAAATACAGTATTGCAACAGTCCCAGAATCTTTAAGAAAAAAAGCCATATTGGTTTTCCAGTTCCTACACTCTATAGAGTCTGAAGTGTCAAAACCTGCCAATATGGACATCAATACAATCACTTGAAAAATGGCATCCTTAAACAGAATGCATAGATTTGAATGCGTTCAATGGCTGGAGCTTTAGTTTTTTTTTGTTGTGTTGCTAATGCACAGTGAGATCACAGATGGCGCTATACAGGAACTATTTACACAAAGGACTGCAGTTGATATAAAAAATGAAGAAAAGTCAATTAGTGGTTTGAAATGTAGTTCATCTTGAGTTTAGTAAGGGAGCTCCTTATACACCCATTGACTTCAAACTGCTACAGCGCAAACAGGATAGGACGGCTCATCCCTGGATTGGCCTGCATTCAGCCCAGTGTGTCCCTGTGCTTCACTCAGCCTATAGCAGCTAACAGAGACCAACACTAGCCCCACAGGAGGACAACACACAGAGAAATACTGGAGAACAAATAACAGTTACAAGACAGGATGGAAGCCCAACAGGGTCACATCCAAGCACCATTTAAACCATTACACACGTGATGGGACAATGAAACACAGGGGGGAGGGGAGCGAGTAGCACCAAAATGAGCAGGGAGCCAATCAGAACTGCTCCAGCAGCTGGCGGAGGTAGGGCGCCCTGGACAGCTGTCTGTTGACCTGGGACAGCTTGTAGAGGACGGGACAGTCCAGAGACACACAGGGGACCTGCCGCTCTGCACAGCCACTGCAGTTCCTACAGATCTGGAGAGAGAGACACACACACACACACCTTGTTGAACACACAGGTAACACTGACATGTTCTTCAGCTTCCTTGTAGACAAGCTGAAAGAGTGCGTTTACATGGCACAAGTGCGTTTACATGGCACAACTAGATTGGATTATCACATATATCGAACAAGACACTCGAACGGACCGTGTCACTTGTCTGAGTATACATGGCCTTTCAGAAATCGGATAAATGTCCGATGCATGGCTGTCTCCACTATGCTAGGTGGCGCTGTAGCCCTTTCAACCATGCTTTCAACAAGTGGTTTTAGAGCCACGTCCGGTTCCCTTCCGTCAATAACCCGTGGTGTAGCCTATCACGCGCAGGCACACAAGCACAGAACGAGAAGTCCGATATGCGATATCCGATCCCTGTATACATGCAGAGAGAAAGCCGACAATGAACGAATTATCTCGGTGTTCTTATCCGACTTCTCTTGTCCGTTATTGTGCCGATTTGTGTCCGAAGTAGATCGGATAAAGGTGTTTACATGCAGTTTAAAAGTCCTGTTGAGGTCTTATTCGTTTAGTTATCCGATTATGAGTCTGCATGTAAACGCACTGAGTGTGTGCCAGATCTGAAAACTTTGATTATCCAGAACCAAAGCTTCGAGGAAACATTTAATATAATTTATTGACTTTCATTGGAATCCTATCAGAATGATTGGGTCCTATTGTGAGATCGTCTTCACAAACAATGTTATTAAATATTTATTTACTGTATGTGTGGACACCTGTCAGATGATGTGATATTCATCTGTGGACCATGATTTATTGCACTGAACATAAAATTGATTTTTTAATGGTTCTATACATTTGACATGTACAAATATATTCTTAGATAATCTAATTTTCAAGCACACAGCCCTGACAGGCTTACAGCTCATTTTCATACGTGGCCTCTTTAACAGAGAACTAATGTTCCTACCTGTAATTGTATAGAAGACGTCTGTAATAGCCCGTGTGTGTGAAAATGACCAGTGAGCTTACCTGTGTGCCACTGAAAACTGACTCTAACCTGTTAACCTGGCTTTGTAGTTCAAGCCTCAGCTCACATACACTGACTGTTAAGTGAAGGAGACATTGTGTTTACAGAAGGTCAACTTTTGAAATGGGTAATATTTGCATATTCATAGATTTTAACATGAAGAAGAAAAAAAAGTACATTTAAAAAAAGGTTTCAGAGATCATTACTTTGGAATTTCACTTTTTATGTGACATGATTCTTTCGAAGCGAGACTTTCTGTATGTTAGATCTATGTGCTGATCCAGAAAGCGGAGGTCTGTATGGTGGTTTGTTAAGAGCCGCCTCCTCACCTTGAGCAGCTGTTCCTGCTGGCTCTCCCACTGCCTCATGTCCTGGTGCAGAGTGACGGCCACCCTCTGGGGCTCCGAGCGGCAGGGCGCACACACACCCAGCTGGGTTAGCTGGTCACACACGGGGCAGTGCAGCGTGGTGAAGAACTGGGAGATGGTTCCCTTCCTTCCCACCTCCTCTCCACCAGGCCCAGAGGAGCAGGAAGCCTTCTGGATCTGTGTGGAGAAACACCAGGGAATGACACATGAGAAACACTGGGAATGGATTCAAACACTTTGATCAAACTACTCCTTTTCTTGGGATCATCTAATAGAATATGACCACAGGCTAATGACTGGAGAGCTGGATTTAACTGTTGCATCATTCACACAATGGAACTGCTCATCATTTAGACCAGGGGTTCCCAACCTTTTTCGTTTCCTAGGACCGGCATATTCATAAAAGAGTAATCCAGGGAGCAGTCGCCCAATTTTGATGCCTGAATTTAATGCATTTTTACATCTATTTAAATTTTTAATCAAAGGCTGTTACTGTTTTACAAAGTGGTTGATTCACAATGCTTTAGTTAGATATTATGCAGCTGGGCAACAACGGCTCATTGTATTTATACCTCGAGACCTAGAATCAACATTTTAACCTACTAACGTTTAATAAAAAAAATAGACTGGGGAAGATTCCCTGTGCTGCTATCATACGGTCTTTGGCCGCTGTGTGTTTTCTTTCATGTTACTCAGTAGTTGATGTGATGAATCAATCAGGCCACATGTCAATATGAACTGACCATTGTGTTTTGCTTTTATCGTCTCTCTCCCGTGTCATGCCCACATAGAATATGAATTTCAAACTGATTATGCAAAAGGAGAATATTATTTTTTCTTCACTTTTTGAAAAGATTTCCCTGAGCGCCATCCCAGTGCGTGCGGGTTAGAAAATATGAGACTCTGCTGCGGTGTGTCGCTCACTGCCTGTAATGTTGGGTTGGACATGGCCCTTTCTTTTACCAGAACAGTCTGCAATGAAACGGGCCGTGGGAGTTTGCCCCGGCCCGCTCATCTCTGTACTGAGGATGTATTACCTCCTACTTCACACCCCCCATCCTCACACTGAACCAATGAGCCTCTTCTCAAAAGGAACACATGTTGATCTATTTATTGTTTATGGTTTGGATGAAATAGGTTTGAAAAATAAACACACCCTGCGTTCCAAATCACTGACTTTTTTCTTTTTACTACACTACATACTTAAGTACAGAAGAGTTTTAGGGCCACAGGAGAGAGA
Source organism: Ammodytes marinus (assembly GCF_949987685.1). Classification (NCBI taxonomy): domain Eukaryota; kingdom Metazoa; phylum Chordata; class Actinopteri; order Uranoscopiformes; family Ammodytidae; genus Ammodytes; species Ammodytes marinus. The sequence continues at coordinate 3,187,972 of NC_137223.1, read as the reverse complement.
AAAAAATCAGATAAGGAAGATTTTATTTTTTCATTATGTCGAGAAATGTCAAGAATAAAGACGAATAATCCAAAATGCTATCGGAGTTAGTGGGGCATTTATGTATTTTCAGCATACTACAATTGACGTGCATGTATTGGGACATCCTAAATCTTTTTCTGGCATACTAAATAGTAGGGAAGTATGGGGATAGGAACGCAGGGTCCAGGGACAATGTCTGCTTTAGATGAACTGTGCTGTGGCCACCAGCAGGGGGCATGTGTGTTCCGTCAGAGCACAACCTGCCTCCAGTGTTGACACAAAGACTTTGACGAGTCTCATTGGAGCCTCAGCAGAGCACAAGAGATTTTCTCTCCATCCTTTGTTCTCTGTGCACTAAACGCCCTGAATGAACAGACTGCTTTCATTTTGACAGGAAAGGGAAGCAACAGACGGGAGCTCTAGCGGATCACCTGTCAGTCAAATGGATGTTGAATTCATGAGGAATTGATTTTTCCAGCCCTCAGCGTGTCTGGTTCTCTTCCCTCTTATACTGTGTGTGAGTGATGGGTGAGCCTACCCTGGGCAGCTCCTGGTACCAGCCGAACACATCCACTCCTATCAGCTGGAACATGCGGGCCAGTGGGGGCAGGATCTGCTTGGTGATGTAGTAGGCAGCGTTGAGGCGCAGGCTGGGGTCCTGCAGCAGCTCCATGGGCCGACGCACCAGCTGGATGAGAGGCAAGCCGGGCACGCCATACACCACCACGTAGGGCACACGCTCCCCCACACGGGGCTCCAACCGACGGTCATACGCCATCATGCGCCTGGCAGGAACACACACACACACACACACACACACACACACACACACACACACACACACACACACACACACACACACACACACACACACACACACACACACACACACACACACACACACACACACACACACACAGGCTTAACAAACACCGTCTGAACATGACTCATTCATGTTAAAAGCATTCTAAACATGAAGAATGAGAGCCACCTGATAAACACATGAAGTGAACTGTGCTCATGAAGCAGGCGCAATATTTCCCTCTGAATTCTGATCTTTTTTTTTTGTGGCCATTAAGAGCTGGGTTGCCTAGCGACAGACTCAGGTAGTGTATATGCCGGGCTAGAGCAGCCAGACAATGAACACTGAGGAAGGACTCATTACACTGACTACTGGAAGTGGCTCTGACAGCCAGCTCTGTCTCACACACCACACACACACAGTCTACAAGCAAACACATGCATCCAAGTGACGGTTCTCTATATGTGTTTTTTTTTTTTGCAAACGCCCACTGACATTGTTCTGACACACACACACACACACACACACACACACACACAGACAGACAGACAGACAGACAGACAGACAGACAGACAGACAGACAGACAGACAGACAGACAGACAGACAGACAGACAGACAGACAGACAGACAGACAGACAGACAGACAGACAGACACACACCTGGTGAGCTCCAGAGCAGGCACACAGGCTCCGGGCCTGTAGGAGCTGCTCCCTCTGTACTCCTTGGCGAAGGTGAGGTCCTGCATGCTGGCCCTGCCGTCCAGCACCTTCACACACTGCCTCTGGACGTACTGCTTGACCTGGCTGATGTCCCGGCTCTCAAACAGCAGCTTGATGGAGCGCTGCAGGATCTACAGAGAACACACAGTGAAGACATGACACAGCAGCACACACTACACAGGACAACCTTAAAGTAAATGCTTCCAGGTGTGCTCCGGTGGTGTAGAGAGAGGGTAGAGCGCGTCCCATATTGGCTCCGGCCTTCGTTGTAGTGGTCGCGGGTTCGAGTCCGACCCGTGGACCTTTACTGCAGGTCATGCCCCCTCTCTCTCTCTCTCTCTGTCTCCCCATTTCAACTCTGTACTATCTAATAAAGCTTGAAAATGCCAAAAAATAATCTTTAATAAAATAAATAAATAAGTGCTCCCAATAGAGCAGGATAAGAATAGCACAGCAGAGTGAGTGGCTATAAGCCCGTGATATTTTGATGTGACTATGAAATGGCTGTTATGTGACCCACTCAGCCTTAATGGCACAACTGACACCTATATGTCAGTGTCTAGACAGAGAGGCCGTCCTGTCGATCCTGATTGACAGGTGTGAACAGAGAGGGCGGGACAGAGCTGAGCCTGGCTGTGATTGGTGCAGACAGAGCTCAGTGGAGGCAGGGGGGAGGGGCTAAGGCTGTTACCTTGGAAACAGCGGGGCAGTTGTCACGGCGAACCGTCTCGATCCCTTTGGCGTCGAACACGGGCTCCTTCTGCTCCAGGCTCTCATACATGTAGCCCACGTAGCGCTTCTTTGTCTGCAGCACGCAGGGCAGGTACACCTGAGAGCACACACACACACACACACACACACACACACACACACACACACACACACACACACACACACACACACACACACACACACACACACACACACACACACACACACACACACACACACACAGATCAATGACTACTTCTAATGTGTCTACATGTGCAGCAGGAGAAAGACATTTTGGCACAAACACATATCAAGTCCATATCAAAGTGTGCACAGACATTAAAGAGAGTCTGCTGTCTCTGAGTGTACTGTGTGTGTGTGTGTGTGTGTGTGTGTGTGTGTGTGTGTGTGTTTTAAATGAGACTATCCCCCCCTTACCTTCTCAAACTTGAGCTTGACTGGCTTGGGGTTGGTTGCAGTGACGGCCTCAGCGATCTCGTTGCCGATCTTGAAGGCCTGCTCTTTGGTGGCTCCCTTCAGCAACACAAACATGCTGCGAGACACACAGACAGATCCAGAGAGCAGCCTCTCAGTTACCAGTCTGTTAGCACACAGCTGTGATACAACAGGATACACTAAAGCACTCATCTGACAGTAGCTTGAATAGACCATCAACACAATGTCCCCGGTCCCATGTCCACTACAGGGCCTATGTTCCAAGTCATTGTATTTGAAGCTTGAATTGAATTTTAATTTTTTTTGGGGGGGGAGAATTTTCTCAACAAGGTTTCACAATTTGTGCTTGGTTGGCAAAAATAAAAACAATGATGTGTGCTGAATTGAAGTAAACAAGCTGGGAAGTGTTTGTACAACAAGCTTTTAGTAGAAACAAACTCATGAGGGCACAGGAGAAGTCTCTGACTATCATTAACAAAGTGCAAAGAGACACATAGCTGATTCCTGCAGTTTCAAACTTCTTAGAATTGAAGCACGACAGTCATTGCCTGTGAAACACAGTGGTTGAAGCTGTGTTGATGCTGAGTACCAATCAGTGCCTCAGGTTGTTAATACAATGAACAGTGTGATTGTTGAGAGCTGGGCTGAGGTGCTCTGTGACAGAGAGACAGTAGTGTTAACACAGACAGACAGCTGGAGCTTCAGGCTGACATGAGGGGCATTAAGTGATAACTGCTGACCTGTCTGTGTCTCCGTACACAACCCGCGCCCCCCACTTCTTGGTGTCGTTGACCATCTTGATGGCTCTCTCCAGAGTCTCTCTGGCCTTGTGCACGATGCTGTCTCCCACCTGGAGAGCACAGGGGAGGGACACCTTACTGCAGGACTCAAGACATTGCTCACACAGTGCTGCAGAGTGCTGCTTCTTTTAGGGAAACAACAGTCCAGATCATTAGCAAAAACACTAGACATGGAACTTAGGAAAGATTTCCCTGGACAATATGTGGTGTTATATCCATTTGACTTCTCTAAAAGAAAGGTGATATTAGGAATGTGAAACCTAACCAACACAGCTGCTGTTCCAGTCTTTACAGCCTTCATTTGATCCAAGAATGGTAGACAGGGTTCTTGCACCATTTTTAAAGTCAAATTTAAGACATTTGAAGACCTTTTTTAAGACCACCATAGATATAAATTAAGACCCAAAATATGTCGGAAAAATAATTATTTGAAAGAAAAGATAATTCATTGAGTCACTAATAAGACATTACTATCAACCTTGATAACATCCTAGTGCATCCTCAAAATAACCTATCCTAATTTTGAGTGAAACTTCACACCTTAAACAGCGTACTTGCATATTAAGAAACATGGGAACCTTTTATGTGGCTCCCTCTGACCATGACCTAGCTTGCTGAACTTGGTTTGACTCCACTGAAAAGGAAACGCTATGTGAACGTTTATTATAAGTTTGTGAGTGTGCGCTGTGCTTCCTGGCGGTCCCAGTGCTAGCCTGTGTGTTAGCATTAGCATTAGCTTACCTCCACATTGGGCATGCGTCCGGAGTAGTTAGCCGCAGTGTAGCCGAAGGTGACGTTAGCGATGAGCTTGAGTCCCAGCTGCCTGGCGTCCAGCAGCCTCATCAGGGCTTTGTCCTGCTTGTAGCTCTTCATGGACTGTTTGACCATGATCCTGGTGTTCAGGATCTCCTCCAGCATGCTGGGCAGCACGCCTTTACGCACCGACGACTGCACACACACACACACAACACACACACACACACACAACAATAGGGTCAACACACACACAACAATAGGGTCAACACACACACACACACAAACACACACAACAATAGGGTCAACACACACACACACACACACACACACACACACACACACACACACACACACACACACACACACACACACACACACACACAACAATAGGGTCAACACACACACACACACAACACACACACACAACAATAGGGTCAACACACACACACACACACACAACAATAGGGTCAACACACACACACACACACACACACACACACACACACACACACACACACACACACACACACACACACACGTTTCAACTTAAACAGAAACACTCATAGACGTTGTCCCAATTTCAGACTGCACACTCATTTGAGCAGGTTTGATGTATGTGGCGTGTTCACCCTGGAAATTGCTTGAATTGCTATCAATGCTCAACAGTCAGTGAGTATGCCAACTACATATATCATCGTCTCTGAGTGTGCTGCTGTTGCTGACAATATTGTCCCACAATGCAATGCAAAAAGCAATTAGAATAGGTATAACTGAGGGCTGCAAAACTGTAGATTGTAGTGAAACTAAAAATGGGTTGGAGAATGGTAAGGCATGTTGATTCCCTGTATTTCAAGTGCAAAAGCAGTGCACTATAAATATGAGTATAATACCTACTGACCTACTGTATAGTGTGTGGTCCATAATTATAAACAGAGCAACAGAGTGTGTCCATACACTCATCTAATAATAGCCAGCTCCAGTCACAGTAGGCAGGTTTCTGACTAAATCCAGCTACACACAAACTAAATCAGCTCCAGACCAAACCGGATTTCCTTCTGTGCCCTTTTAATAACCTCATTACACACCAGCGTTCACTGCGGTGGGGCTGTGGTGCTCTCGCGCGTGTGTGTGCATGTGTGTGTGTTTTGTGTGTGTGTTTTGTGTGTGAGTGTTTTGTGTGTGTGTGTGTGTGTGTTTTGTGTTATGTAATGAGATAGTGGGACCGTAGCCCAGGAGTGTGGAGCGATGAGAGAGTGAGTGAATGAATGAAAGGGAGGAATAGAGGGAAGTAGAGCATGAAGTGGGGCTGTCTATAGTCGTGCTTGGCCTTCACGGCGGCTAATGAGCCTTTTGCGCTGCACTGCTGGACCCCTCAGAGGGATGACTGATACTGGGGGCCTAGAGTCCACACACAGGACAGCCTTCATGGTGCTACCAGGGGGGAGCAGAGCAGGCCTTACGGGGCTACCAGGGCAGGAGCAGGGCAGCAGCAGGGCAGCAGCAGGGCAAGCCTTACCTTGACGAAGGCGATGCCGTTGGGGGAGACGGTGATGTCGTTGCGGAGCTGGTAGAGGAGCTCTGGAGGAACCCGCAGGGAGGTGCAGCCGAATCGGAACTCATCAGGCCTGGAACACAGAGACACAGTGTGTGTGTGAACAGCATGCAGGACAAGGGCTTGGGTTGTAGTGTGGTGGCGTCTCACTTAACTATCAGTCAGTCAACTGAGTAGGGCTAAGACTAATGTCTGGTGTAAACACTGGGGCTAGTGTTGTGATCAGATCACTCCTGAAACAAACGACCTCCACATCTGACACAATGTGACGCCGTGGCCTTAACTCAACTCAACCGAGCAATTCAAGCAGAAACAAGTATAAGCATCAACTATAAATGAACTAACTGTATACCAATCATCACAGTCATCACAGTCTGAATCTGACGTATAGCAGTTGATTTGGATATTTGGACGTTTCCAGTAACCCACCAAGCTAATGTGACACTTTCCTCTCTGCTGGGTATGAAGCCACTACACTTTTCTTCCTCTTACCTTGGGAGTAGTAGACACAAGTTAGTAGTATGCATGTTGAAAAAGTAGTGTGCATGGCCCCTGCTGTTGCTATGCAACTACAGTTTTGGCGGCGTATAAAATAATGAAATATATTCTAACATGCAGCGCTCACTGCTCTGAGCCGTGACCAACATGGCATAGCCCTCGCTCTCTGTGTGTGTGTCTGTTCCATTAAAAATAATGAGGGAAGGAGAGCAGTGGTAGGAGGCTTCACTGACAGGTTGTACAGGCTGTAGAGTGTGTGTGTGAGGGGCCTGTCATGTGCTTACAGGCTGTAGAGTGTGTGTGTGTGAGGGGCCGGTCATGTGCTTACGTTCCCTGGCTGTCCACGTGGCCCAGGCAGGTGGAGTAGCAGTAGTTGTATGCGATGACGATGGAGGGGTAGAGAGACTGGAAGTCCAGCACAATGACTGAGTTACTGTAGAAGCGTGACTCGGGCTCCATGACCAGAGGGATGCACTGTGGAGCTCTCTGCTGGGCACGCTGCTGCACACTGGGCGTCACAGGGATGTAGTTCAGGGGCTTGGCCACACGCAGCATCATGGACTCAACGCGGTACTGCAGTGAACACAAGGAATAGTTCAGCTACGTAATGGAAGTACACGCTTAGAACTGAGACTTCTTGGTACATTATATACCATTTTATTTAGCGGACGATTTTATCCAAAGCGACTTCCAATAAGTGAGAGTTTGTCTTATTTACTTCCGCTATTTGTCCCTTTGACACTATTTACTTATTTAGTCTGTCAATTTATTTTAAGGTGCTCACAGTTTTTGAGCACACTCAATGTCGTTAGGCACCAGGCTTAAGTACACTAAATAACTGATATAACTGACTTTAATTTAGCTGCTCCTTAGGATCAGCTTGGGACATGACTACTAACTGGACTTAGAGTGCACACTAACAGTCATGCTAGCAGCATTTTGAGGCTGTAAAGCAGGCTAACATTCTGATGTTCAGCAGGTGTGGCTACCATACTGAGCATCTTAGCTCAGCGTGTTAGAATAGCAACATTAGCTCATTATTATTATAGCAACTGTGCACCAACAACCAAGAGCAGAGTATATACAGTGTACAGTACAGAGTAGATATTTGCTACTAGGGTCCTTTCAACTCTCACTGATTAACACTAACAGGGGTCAACACTTTTACCATTTGAAACACTCCGATAGCTGTAAGGCGTCACCCCCCCCCCCATTCAACTGTGAACCAATCAGAGTGTGTTAAACTATGTGGGGTATGTTGGTACCTGTGATCCTCTGGTCAGAACGTGAAAGAACTGGATCCCAAAGACCCGGGCCAGCTCACTGGTCCTGCCCACTATGTCCTGCTGCTGCAGCAGCTGCATGGTGCCACGCACACGGCTCACATAGTGGTCCACCATCTTCCACCTAACACACACACACACACACACACACACACACACACACACACACACACACACACACACACACACACACACACACACACACACACACACACACACACACACACACACACACACACACACACACACACACACACACACACACACACACACACACACACACACACACACACACACACACACACACACACACAATATAACTAATCATTTTATTGACTCCAAGAACAGTAAAACTAAAGGGAGTTACAGGCACAAAGCTCCACTGCTTAACTCCACTTGTATTAGATATGTTGTAGGCTGTTCATACATGCGTTAAGAATTGGTCCTAAAGTAAACTTATTTAGCACTCATGTACATACATTTTTTATTCATATGGGTGACATTGAAAAAATGTGCTGAAAATAATTGAATTCATGTAACCAGAGTTGACGTTTCACATGGAGTGCGCTTGGTTTATTCACCCACCTGTAGAGGTGTGTGTTGTGGTCAAACCAGTCAGACAGAGTGCGGGGGCTGAACACAGGGAAGCGCTGGTGGAGGAGATGGAAGGCCACGTTCTCAAAGGTGTAGTTGTTTAACGCCGCCTGGACCAACAAATACAGACAAGAGCTTAGAGGCATTCTGTCTCCTAGGATGATCCACCATGACCAGACGGGTAGCCTCTCAAACCCTTTGGTAAAGTTCTCCATCAAATTCAAACAGAGAAGCCCATGAAAGAAAGGGAGAGAGAAAGAAAGAGAGATACAGAGAAAGAAAGAGAGATACAGAGAAAGAAAGAGAGATAGAGAAAAAGAGAAAGAGACAAAGAAAGACAAAGAAAAAGATAAAGAAAGAAAGAAAGAGAGATACAGAGAAAGAAAGAGAGATATAGAGAAAGAAAGAAAGAAAGAAAGAAAGAAAGAAAGAAAGAAAGAAAGAAAGAAAGAAAGAAAGAAAGAAAGAAAGAAAGAAAGAAAGAAAGAAAGAAAGAAAGAAAGAAAGAAAGAAAGAAAGAAAGAAAGAAAGAAAGAAAGAAAGAAAGAAAGAAAGAAAGAAAGAAAGAAAGAAAGAAAGAAAGAGATACCTTCTGAGTAACAGATGAAGCAGGTGGATAAAAGTAAAATGCTTGGTTTTATTTGTCTTAAACTTCACGCTGAATATTTTTTGACAGTGCTTCTTTTCTTAACCTTTATTTCTACAGGTAAATCCCATTGAGACCGAAGACTCTTTTACAAGGGAGACCTGTTTTCCTTTCCCACGTTACCATTCACACTCACATTCATACACCGATAGCAGCAGGCTAACTATCGACATTCACACGAGGCAAGGTGGGTGAAGTGTCTTCCCCAAGGACACAACAACCATGACAAAGGTGGCAGGGCGGGGATCGAACCTCCAACCCTTTGATCATCAGCCGACCTGCTCTACCAACTGAGTGTCAGTCGCCCCATGTGTGTGTGTGTGTGTGTGTGTGTGTGTGTGTGTGTGTGTGTGTGTGTGTGTGTGTGGTGATGTGGGGACACCTGCCTCAGTCTTCATCACCCTCCACAGGTTGAGTGTGATGCGTCCGATGATGTGGATCTCTGTCATGGTGTCGGCTCCGTACTCGTCCCTCTCTGCTGCAAAGCGGTTCTCTTTGGAGTCACCTGAGGACACACACGCACACACACACAGTTAAGAGGAGGAGGGTGGGCACCAGGGGCTCTTCATTCAGCCAGTACCTCACGCAGTCTCATTTATGTATTGTGCTCAGGTCTACATAAACAGGGCCACACACACACACACACTCTCTCTAGACCTGGATTTAATAACTTCCCTCAGACTGGAATAATGGATGGCTCAAACACTTGCTAAAGCAAACCAAAGCGCTCTCACACCGCTTCAGTCTCAAAGGACTTCCTGACTCTCAGCATCCACTCTGTCAGATTCAATAATCCACCAATAAATACTCTCCCCAAATCCTGCACCTGTACAATTGGAAGCTATACGCTAAACCAGGGCCAGTGTCAGCCTATGCATCTGCCCAAAAAAGAGAGGAATTTAAAAGGTGGAGTCAGCAATTCTGGAGAACGCTTGTTGTCAAAATCAGTGAATATCTCGTCATGATCCGCTCCCTGTCCTACTGTGTGCGCGCTGAAAGAAATCCAGTGTTCATACAACCTAGGCTCTGTAAACTGGTACGTAAACAAAAGGGTGCCTACTGTTTCCTACTGCATTTACAGAGCCTAGGCTGGTTATTAACAACCGATTTTTTTTCAGTGCACAGGCACACACAGTACGGACAGGTAGTGGCTCATGAGGATATATTTTCATAAAAAAGTGATTTAGACAACAAGCATTGCAGAATGACAATAGGTTGATACGTTGCTCAACCTTTTGAGAACCAGCATTTTTGTTGTTGTTGCAAGGGGTCACTGTCCAGATTGATATGAATGAGGAGGACTTGCTTTTCACCAAGTGCTGAAATTATACATTTAAAAATGTTTCCACGGAAATGTTTTGAACTCTTGCTTCTTTACACACAGCCTGAACCGTTAGAAGAGCAAAGGTCCCCTGTGTGTGGGGGCCAGTCAGCAGCCCTACCTGGCACTCTGGACAGCCTCTGACACAGGTCCACCCCCAGGGCCGCAGCCCGCTGGAGGAGGTAGCCCCACGAGCGCATCTGCACCTCATACCCCACCAGGATGTCAGGGTCAAACCTGGAAAACAGATGAATTTTAGAGCAATACACAGCTTCGGTTAGTATTTCAGAAGCCAACATTTTTTGGGAAAAAATCCTATAAGGGTGTAGTGGTTAGAGCGTGCCCAGTAGAGGCTCAGGCCTCGCAGCAGACCCTGGTTTGAATCCGACTTGTGGTCAGATCTGTGCATGTCTTCCCCTTCTTTGCCCCATTTCAACTCTGTATCTCCAAAAATCTGTCTAATAAAGTGAAAAATGCCCCAATAAATAACAAACAGAAAAAGATAAAAATCCTATAAATTATGTTGTGTTTCCTTGTTGTAGCCATGAACTTTAATTTTAATTTTTTTAATTTAACTTAAATTTCCAATTCAGGGTGATACTCCACACACAGTTTGTACATTTGGTGGAAGTGAAGTGAAAGCAACCCATTTGATTACTATTCATTCCAATGAGCTGCTTGGCCACATACACACCTCCTCATGATGGTGACCAGCTCCTCAAACAGGCCCTTCTCATCAGTGGTGTAGGTCACCTGCAGCCCGGAGACGCCTGACCTGACCAGCAGGGGCGCTGTTCTGCTCTCACCTGCTGAGGGCCATTTCAACACATTTAGCAGCTGCAATGTACATACTGCACTGATAATGTGACTATGGACAACAAACAATGCTGCCTTACTTAGACTTTGCTGATGTTACACATATTAACAAAACATATTAAAAGGTGCTACGAGGAACTTTGAAATATTTCTGAAACAGTCTAATTTTTTCCTCTGATGATCATAGATGACATGTAACAGCAAACGAGACCATCAGTGCAAAGAATGCTATTTTTATATAGTTTTTCTTAATGCCTTTGTTCGTGGATACGCTCACCCAAGAACAACAGCTGGCATGGTAAAAACACAACCGCCTTTGTCTAAAGGGGGGTGCAAGGATGAACACAAACTGAAAGTTCCCCCCCGGAGCCAGATGATTCCTATGTTATATAGTGAGTTTCAACCTTGGTCAGAACTTTGATGGTCTTTGTCCACCACGATGGCCCCGGTCAGCTGTGTGCTGTCGGCGTGGGGCAGGGGAGAGTCACAGCTCAGGCAGTAGAATAAGGCACATATGGGGTCAAACTCTGGGTCGGCCTCCAGGTCACGGCGGGTCCTGGCATGGAGCTCCATGCCCATCAGTGTTAGGAACTGGACCTGGGGGGGGGGGGGGGCACAACAAAACAAAGCTGAATCAAAAAACATCCTTTTTTGGACTTTTTTTGTGTCAGTCAACTCAGAATAGATTGAAAACTGTTCTTTAGATGCACAGCATGTTGGATCCCAGTTGTCAAAACACCTGGATTAGCTCACAAGCCAATTAAGTAGAAAATGTATCTCATAAATGTTTCATTCTGTGACAACTGAAGTGAAAGCTTTGGCTGCGTATTGTGCTCTCCGCAAGCCAGCAAGACTATCCTCAGCTGGGTTACTCAGACAACCAGTTACTGTGAGCTGTCTTGTTAATAGCTGCAACAAAATGGCATTTAATAGGATTCTTGATATAGCTTATTTCTATTTTATTCTTTATTTTAATGTTGTGGAATGTGAAAACACAGAAAAATAACATGTAAATAAAGAAAAAGCTGGACTGTAACCGTCTTCTCAGCTCATGAATGGTGATCGCAGTTTAAAATGATGATCTCCAAATGTTAAAAGCTGAACCTCTTTAAATTGAGTAATGCTTATTGAATAAGCAGAATAGAGGATGTTAAGTTGTGCAGCTTACCTCATGCAGAGCTTTGGCCTCCTGCAGGTTTTGCATGCTGACTCTGAAGCCGTAAGAGTTGGCTATGCTGGGCCCTTCTATCTGAGAATGATCTTTCTTTGGCACATTCAAAGCAGCAAACTGGTTCTGTGGAAGACAAAGGAGTACACGAGGAAACATTCAAATCACAGCAGGGCTCAATTCAAACGTGAAATAGTGGCTGACTATTTAGAGCAACAAGCTGGAGGAGAAATATCAGGTATATGACACTGTTCAGCTCGACACTGTTACTCTTAAATCAGTTTCCCTAACCAGGGGAAAGTGCTTTCCCTGGTAAGGGCAGAGTGGGGTCTGTGATGTGGTAAGAGGTTTATAAGAGCCACACTTGTGCTCTGACCTTCATCTGTGTGTCCAGTAACACTCTCCTCAGTGGCTCTGCCTGGCTCCTCCTCTGCTGGAGTCTGTCAGAGAGAGGCTCGTCTGCAGCAGGGACGACAACAGCAAGAGCAGAGACCAGATCAAAGTTAAAACCATCAACATTAATAGTAGGACTGCATGTCAAATGTTTACTCTCGTTAGAAATGATTCCAACAATTTGAACTGATACATACTAAATCCTGGCCAGATGTCAATGATGTGTTCTTACCCTCAGATATGGGCGTGCTGCACACTGGTTCCAGATCTTCCTTGCTCCTCCGCCTCCTCCTTACATAGGGAGTGCTGTGAAGGATGAGGGGACTGGTGCTCTCCTCTTCCCTGTTACTGACTTGGAGGAGAGAGGCATTGTTCCCTGGTCTCTGTGGGGAGGTAGAGAGCTGAGGTGACTGTGGTTGTGCAGAGTCTTTGCTGAGTGGTTGTGGGCCTGAGGGGCTGTGTTGACAGGACAGCTGCCAGGGAGGCAGCTCTGGGGACTCTGGAGAGCTGGCTTTATCTTCCTCCGCTTTCTCTCCACCCTCCTGCTCAATATCCACACCGCCTTCACCTGAAACTGGACTCACCTCTGTGGGTTCCCTTAGAGAGCCTGTATTCTTCATGGGAGATAGGATCAAAGACAGGTCGCGTTTCTTTCTCCTTTGGGTCCTAACACTGAGTGTCTCACACAGCTCAGCCTTTCCTGCTGGACAGCTGAAGGCAATGGGCTGCTCTGTTCTCTGGGAGTCCCCCTCCACGTCCAGCCCAGCCGCGGGGTTCTTTCTCCCTCTTTGTAAACTCTCATACTGTTTCCTGGCTTCCAGCCACAGCTGCACACGCTCACAGCTGGGTGGATTTTTGCATGGCAGGAGGATGACCTTTTTGTCACTGGCTGAGGATGGCTCTTTACTGGGCTCTGAGGCTACAGCACCCTGGGCTTGGGGAGATGAGGTAACAGTGGTGGCGGGGTGGGTCATGGCTGAGAAGGCCATCTTCCAGAAATGGAGGCCCTCCGAGGACAAGTCTCCACTGAACTCTGCTAGCTCCTTAGCCAGTCTGGTACCCGGCATTAACTTACGTCCACCAATCTCCCTAGACAAAAGACATGGCAATGTGATTAATGGATTTATTAATTACTGCAATTCATCACAACTTTAGAAGTGGAGAATTATGCAAAATCTAGTGAATTTGCATGAGTTACATGTTTTAACATTCATTACATATTTATGTTACAGTATGTTATTACAAATGATTATGTTATTATAAATAAAGATTAAGATAAGATAAAGATGAAATAATATAGACAGTATTAAAGGCATACTCAGCAGTGTTACAGAACACTTGTTGATATTTGAACTGAGCACCAACACAAATCCCCCATCCCTTCCTTCTCCTTCAGATGCTCCGCCCCCAGGTGTGCCTTGCCTTGGCAACAGCAGTCGTCACTAACTGCCTGTCTTATAGAATTGTCGTTAATAATTTCACGGATGCTGCCTTTAGCTGATTGGTTGGTGAATTTTATCCAGGCTTGCTCTGGCTCGCTCCGACTACCTTTGCTTACATAGCTGACTACGCAGATGAAAAAGATATTCACTTATTTTGACAAAAAGTGTTTTGGATTACAATGACTGAGTATGCCTTTAATAAGACACAGACTGATACAGGACTTTTGAGGCTGACATTAAATTGATTTTAAAAAATATATATTGTCCACATGCACTCTTCATCTATGTAAATTGTGTCCAAACATAGTTCATTGGTTTTATTGGTCGCTTGTGAATATATTCTTACATTGGCTTCCCTGGGGCATCTGAGGGGTCGCTGCAGAATGGCTCCTGAAACGTGGCCTCTGAGATCTCCAGGTCTAGGAGAGTGCTGAGGATCTCCTCCCGACTTGGAGGGGACATTAGGGGCTTGAGGACGTGGGCTCCAGCCCCTGTCCCCCGCAGCAGTTGGCTTGGCCTAACCTGGGATAGTGAGCTGATGGAGCGTGGAGAGCTACTGGGTGTGGTGGACGTAAGTCCATCAACGCCCTCCAGAAGGTCCCCTGTTGGAGAGACCTCATGATCGACAAATGACGCAGAACTTAAAGGCAAAGGTAGGACAGGGTCGAAGACAGAAAAGAGCAGCTCCTTTCTCTCACAGTGAAAGTCTTGAAATGGGCTGAGTGTATGGGTTTTACCTAAGGAGAAGTCCCACTCTCTGCTTTTCATTTTGTCAGAGTCGAGGAATGTGAGGTGATTGGATACAAACTCCCCGTTCTCAGTTCTGTCAAAGAGGTCGGGGCTGACAGACCTTTCTCTGTGGCAGTGAGAGCCTCTCTGGAGCTCCTCTCCACCACCAAGCAGCCTATCAAGTTTCTTCTCAAAGCCCAGTGCATGAGCAGTGACAGCTTCCTGACTGACATCACTGAGGAACTTCACTGGTAAACTTTTATCAGTCAGGACAAACTGACTGCCGCTGTATGGACTGGAGAACTCGGTCTGATCAATGGCATTTATATCAAAGTTAAAGTTGTGTGGGAGCTCTGGTGACAGGCTATCTTCTATAAAGTTGCAACTGTCCAGGCCCGGGTCGGACAGGAAGATGGGGCAGTCATCGGACATGCTATCCTCGTGCTTCACCGATACATTCGGCTGAGTGTTGCTTGTCTTGCCCTTCCTGATTCTGGGCTTTGTATCCTTCGGAGTGGTAGATTTTGGGGCCCTGGGTTTCCTTGCGGTGGTGGAAATAGATCTTCTGGCTTTGGTTGGTGTAGCAGTGGGATCTAGTAGTGCTGTGGCCTGAGCTAAAGCAGTGGAGTGGGTGTCTGTACCGACCACTTGTAGAGGAAGGGCTTGTCCTTGCTGCCTCTTCTGGAGAAGCTGTTTGAGGACAGCCAAGCCAGAGGGGGCTTCAGGGAGAGTGGGGAACAGCCCGTTCTTAGGGCCCGAGTCTTGAGAGGCTGATGCTAGTTGGGCGTCTTTACTCTTTTCCATTAATGGTGTACCAGCCTGAGAAGAGAGAGGAGTTGTGTACTCCTGTGAAAACTCTGCCTTTACCACAGTGGTCTGGCAACCTCGCTGCTTGAGCTGAACTGGTGCTTCAAAGCTTTGGTTCACCTCCATGATGGACGTCTCACAGTCCTCAACCTTTGGTTCTATGGACTGGGCTACTGATTTACAGTCCGACATAGATGCAGTCTGGGAACTTCCCTGGCTGTTACCATTTGTGCTCACTGGCTGCTGAAATGGAGGGACCTCTTGAGATGACCTCTCAGACAGAGTCAGCTCATCCTCTGTGAATAGGAGCTGGGAGCTGTCTTTACCTGAGTCATGGTTTTTGGGTTCCTCCGTCTTCTTTTTGCGAGACTTTCTAGGTCTTGTATTAGTTGCAGAACTTGTGTCCGTGCATTCAGCCATGTCTTTAGCTTTCTTCCTCTGCCTCGCAGCAGCACCAGTGCTTTGTCTTGATTTCCCCCTTTTCTGCTCCTCTTTCTCCATAGGCTTAGCAGCGGCCTTGCTTGTTTTCCTTTTAGTGTCCGTGCATCTCTTAGGCTTGGCGGTTTGACACTTATTTCGTGCTCCTTTGGTTGAAGAAACTATACATGGATTGAGAAAACCAGGACTAAGACATGGGTCACTGAGTGGGTTGATCAGCTGTTCTGAACTGTCCATAAGGGGGTCACTTGGGGACCAACAGCGTGGGGGTGTCGAGTCTGTAGGGCTCGGGGATCTATCAGAGAGGTAGCCCAACTCCACCATTACGTCGTTATACTCAACGCCGCGGTCATCTGCTAACTCACAGTAACATGGCAGAGGGGGCGGGAGAGAGGGCAGAATGGGTCCTCTCTGACATCCTTTAACCCCTTTGACCCTTTCAATCCGTCTTACCCTAGGTCTGGAGGCGTTACCGACTGCTTTCTTATTCGTGGAGTTGACCTTCGCCTTTCTTTTGGGATATTTTTTGACCGGCTTCGGCTCAGTGATGGGAAACTTGACAGCGGTGGACTCCGATACCTGAGGCCAGAAATCCTTAAGGGGGGCCAGTTTATTGTAATGCTCCAGCTTGTCTTGTGTCAGCAAAACCAACTGCTCCTTGACATTGACTTTGGACATCTTCACCAGCATGTTTTTCTGTCCTTTGAACCGGTTGATGATAATATACTTGATGATGATAGGAGGTTCCTTCTTGCGCCGTTTCTGGTATTTGAGATCCTGCCCACTGGGGACTTCCGTGTCCTTGGGTTGTTCTTTGGCAGAGACTAGGTGTTTAGAACGAGTGGCCCCCGAGTGTTCTCCATCCTCGCCATCGTAGGGCATCTTCCGTTTGGCTCTCAGGGTGTATTTACTACCGGGCAGTGCTGAAGGTTTGGTACAGGTGAAATTAGCCGATACATCTTGCAATGAACTTAGCCTTTCCTCTGCCGAGTCATTAACTTCATCAGAGCAAAGGGTAACAGTGGTGGCAGGGGTCTCTAAAACTGGCTCCGTCTGTTCCCTCGCATAAATCTCCTCGCTTTTTTGATGCTCCTTTTTGATTGGCTCTCCCTCTACGATTGGCCAGTCTTGAATAGGCTCAGCCTCTTGTATTAGCTTATCCTCCAAAACAGGCCTTTCTGTGACTGCAGTTACTGGACAAGCAGGTGTGATTGAGGTGAAGCCAGTACTAACCTGGCTATCAGAGGTAGAGCTTTCAACAATGTCTACTTTGTGCCTCTGTCCTACCATTCCCAACCTCCTTTTATTCACCTTTAGCCTATTTCTGCGAGGCTGGGCCAGTTCCGGCTCACTATGTGGATCGGACGGCTTTTTGCTCCCGGTTTTCTTCCTGCTGAGGCAGTTGGAGAGGATGACACTGGGGAAGAACTTGTAGTGTGCCTCCTGCTGGGCCACTATAGTCCTCTCAGTCTTGTTTTCCTGATAGTCCTCGTACCTGATTTTGAGTTCCCCAACATCTCCCTCCTCACTGTCCCGGCTCATCCCTTCCTCCTGGGGATCGAGGAACTCATCCTGCTCCATGGGTGACGTGGACGAGGAGATGTTCCTCAGGATTGGGCTCTTACTGTCCTTCTGGCTCAGTTCAAGCTCAGTCTTGGCCGAGCAGTTCCTCAGCTCGGAGTAACAGAGTGAAAAGGTCCTGTGGTTCTGGAGAATGGACAGACAGTTGGTTTCTACATTCTTTATGCTGCCGTACTTCTTCCGGTTTTTGGCGACTGTTCCGTTACCGAATGGAAAACTTTCTAGATCCGTCTTATCCAAAGCTATGGAGGCTTTCTTGTCATACGTGTATAGGGGTCGTATGTCCTCCTTGTCTACACAGATGGGGGACACCTCGGGGTGAGTTGCTATCTTGCAGGGGATGGGATGTTTGACAGGCGGGATGTAAGGGATTTCTTTATTGACCTTGAACCCTGTTGAACATTCACTACTGCTGTCCTGGCTGCTTTTGGATTGAAAGTGCTTATCGAGTGGTTGCTCCGTGTCCAGCACGTGACCTTGCCGGCCCTCGGGGTGCTTGCGCTCCAGCATGATCTTAGCTGAGGAAGGGGGCTCCAGGTGAACAGTCTCCCCAGGGAAAGGATTCCTTTTCCCAAGCATCTTTTCTGTTACTACGACAGAAGACTGGGTCCTGGAGCCACTTTCTGTCAGGGATGAATCTATCGATACAACATAAGAGAAGAAAAGGCAACTTTATAGAGTCATCAAGCAGCAAGATATGTATTAACATCTTAAATAGGACTTGTTTAAATATTTCTCTTTAAATTAAGATTAAAATATAATTGCATGGCCATAACTGGATGACCCAGGAGAATATGTCCTATATCTACAATACCTCATCAAAGTATGAAAATGTAAGCTTGAAAAAATGCCACTGATAAAATATACTTGACAAGTCAATATTTGAATTTGTTTAATGTTTGAACTACACTGCACAGTTTATACACATCTGAATAAAGCAACTTTAAGCCCCACGTAGGAAGACTCCTATCGGTAAAGAAAATATCCTCTGTTCGAATTTAGAAGTGGCTCCAGTGTTAGTACAGTAATGATGCATACTTATTTGTGTATATTGACAGCAGCTTTGTGTTTACCATATATATAGTTTGACAGGTTAGGTGCAACATTTTAACTATGTTTCAGTGGTCAAGTGGTTCCAGCAAAAGCCCTAAAAGATGTTTGATGGCCAAACCAGGGTCTAAAAAACGTGTAAAACATAAGCATAAATGACAAAAGTAATGCTTGACAAGACTAACGCGCCCCACACACATCCTGCGTCTACCTCTGGAGCGCGTCGCGTTACCTTACTGCTGCCTCTCTCGGACTTTTCTCGGACACACATGCAACGTCTCAGCAGCTGCTGCTGCAGCAGCGCTGCTTCTAAAAGCCCTATCTTTCTACATAGAGTTTTCATAGATAATTCCCATTAAAAATGAAGTTCTTTCATGTCATCTATGATGCATATGATTTATATTGAGTCTGGACAGTAATCCGTGCGCCCCATTGCCATTTTTTTTCTTTTTTTTTGCCATATTTTCGCTTGTTGGAAGTTTTATTTTGAAGGGGACACACCAGGAAATGGTGAAACTACAGCGAAAGCTGCCAGTATGAAGTCAATATGACTCTCAGCAGAGTATTTCAAAAATCACTTTACTGATTTATACGGGAGAGAGAGAGGGGGGTGTGGTCGGGGAAGAAGAAGGCCGTAGACACAGATAGAGCAACGGAAAACTGTTGCGCTCATCATGATCTTTTTTATTTCTTCACAATATTGGATCTCTATATGTGTCATTTATCCAAAAATGAAATGCCAGAACTAATTGAAAATTAGGTTTTAAATCCCTCGGATTTTGATTGCACAATTAAATCGTGAAATAAAGGGATTATTCGCGTATACGACTGAGGGATGTTTTATTTTGAAATAAACACACCGGGTAAACGTGTAACTAGAGTGAATGCTGCTGGTATGACTGTCAGCAGAGTATTTCTCTATCAGTTAAAGCACAGAGACGCGAGAGAGACGCGCTGCTATCAGAAAAAAATAGGCGAGCCTCCTGAGGTGAAGGGGAGCGTCGCTGCAGACGTGCCTCCGACGCACCTCAGCAGTGCGTCTGAGGTTGGATGTGTGCTCGCTCTACGTTGATTTCACAGTCTGTGACAAAAAGTCAGACGCAGACGCGAGGTAGACGCGCAGTAGAGGTAGGATGTGTGTGGGGCGCGTAAGATAGAACGTAGATCTAAATATTGTCCACTAAAATGTTGCTGAAGTCCCTCGTAAATAGAATGAGATCATACAGTCAAAACCCTAGCGTCAACCCAAACTGTTGTTGAGTCTGGTTGGATGTTGTGTAGTACTCTGATATCCTTGATGGAACATGAAACAGCCAGGGGGATGTAAGATCAGCATCAAAGCAGTGTTTTGAGTGTATGTCAGCAGGGAGATGGCTCACCGCTGCTCTCGTCTGCGGCCCCGTCTAGCTGTGGGATGGACAGGTTGGCAAACAGAGAGTTATTCCCACTCCACTCCATGTCTTCATCAGAGGAGTCCTGCTGCTCCTCACTGAAGCCTTCCTCTGGGTCCCTGACTGCAGACCTGTACACACGGTGATGACAGGGAACAATCCATTACACAATGCACACACACAGCTCCCCCTCTAGAACACTTTCAGCTGGCTGTGTGCTGTCCTGTCTCACTACTTTAGCAGGACGCACACAGATAATGGGGATATAGTAACATTTGATGTTTAGATTGTCTGGGTCCTTGCCACGCTCTATTTTTAACTCCTTATTTGTTTGCTTTATAAGACTTTTTTGTTTTGGAGAGACAGAGAGGAAATAGGGCAGAGAGGGGGAATGACATGCACAGAACGACCCAGGACTTTGCTCTAACCACTACCGCCCCCCCATGACATTCAGGTTCACAGGGTTGTGACTGCCCACTGCCCATAACTGAGTTATTTTGCTTTGCCTAGGCCATCTTTTCTTTCTAATGTTTCCCTTTTGAGAAGAGGCTGTCACGTGTAAGTGTCCACACAGATACCAAAGGATCCTTCTAGAGCTGCAACGATTAATCGACGAATCGATTATTAATCGATTATTAAAGTAATTGACAACTATTTTGATAATCGATTAATCGTTTCGAGTAATTTTTTAATAAAAATTTTCCAAATTCTCTGATTTCAGCTTCTCAAATGTGAATATTTTCTGGTTTCTTTAATCCTATCATGACAGTAAACTGAAATATCTGTGTGTTTTGGACATAACAATACATTTGAGGACGTCAACATGGGCTTTGGAAAATGTATACACATTTTTCACCATTTTCTGACATTTTACGGACCAAAACACTAATCGATTAATCGAGAAAATAATCGACAGATTAATCGATTATCAAAATAATTGTTAGTTGCAGCCCTAGATCCTTCTATTGAACAGTTCCTCAGAGCATGTTTTTTGAAAGATTATTTTTGGGCATTTCTTTTTGCTTTATTAGACAGTTTTGGAGAGAAAGAGATGAATTGGGGTAGAGAGGGGAATGACATGCAGAGAACGACCCGGGACTGACTTAGAACCGGGTCTGCTGTGAAGAGGTCTAACCACTAGACCGTGTGCGCCACCCCCCCAGACTTGCCTTGTGTTGTGAGCCGGCTGGTTGTCCCAGCGCTGAGACATCAAGACACTGATCTCAGCCTCCTCCCTGTCCAGCTCTGGCTCCGCCTCCTCCTCATCACTGTTGCAGTGGAAGGAGCTGGCAGCGTGCAGGGCCTGGGCCTGGGACGTCTGCCTTATGGGGGTCCTGCAGAAGCCATCCCCCTCCAGCCCCGCCAGCAGATCAATCATGGCTTGGTCTTGGCTACTGTCTGCATTGCACAACAAGAAAACAAAAGCATTGAAAAGACATTACATCAATTAGCTGCAACAAGCAACAACTTTTTAAGTGTGGCCCACAATTGAATCAATACAATTAAATCAAAGTTATAACTTAGGGCTTTTTACTCCCTTTATTAACAGGCCTTTGACAGAGTCACCACATGTTCACCAGAGTGTCAATGTTCATGACAATGACAAATCGGATCTTATTTTTACTATTTGTGATGAACACTCACAGTTTTGGAGCTTCCCATCAGGCTTGGCTACAGCAACTTGAAGTACAATGTTGACCTGGAGTCAATAGTGACTGAGACGTATATTAACCATGAAAAGTCCTGTTTGTTAACATTACATTTAAGAGGAATCTAATTATATATACAAGAACATTTTGTTAAAAAAAAATTGCAGTAACTTCTGGTGACCACTAGGGGCAGGTTTCAAAACAGAGCAATTTTTCCTTGACTCCAATGTGAAATATGCCGTTTTCACAGCATTATTAAACCTATTTAAGGCCTGGACCAAAAAAACATTTGGTCATAGTCTGTATGTTTAGTTCATATCTCCATGAGGGGGGTGAATTCTTTTCTAGCAGGCTAGTTTTTATTCTATTGGAGGTTAAAATATATGAAAAATTAGGGGCGCGGCCTCTTGAGTCTCACTTCGTCTACCAGTATCCAGTAGAGTAGAGGGTGTGCTGTTAGCCTAGCTCCTTGCGGTCGTGCTAATGTTGCTAATTCGATGTATGTCACGATACGTCAGCTAGATGGGACTATCTCTCTCCCCCCAACAACACATCAGTGCCCTTCTTGGTACGAGGAAATGAGGCGGAGTCAAACTTTGACAAGATGGCGAGGCGCATGGATTGAATGAGGTTGAAAGAACTGAGATCAGCCCCGATGCTACATCCATTTTATATACTATCTATGGTCTTAAGTCAGTAGTTCAGCCTCATAATACTGTATGAGACATTTGGTTTACGTTTACTTAATTCATTTGTTTTTTATGCTCACTCAGCAGCAGACTGGAGATGTGAATGTCTCCCATACCTAAGAGTGGAGAGTGGTTGGATGTCTGGGAGAGAGGGAGGAAGGTCTGACTGTTCTCCAGGAGACTTAAGATGGCCTCTTCATCCACCACGGCCTCCTGTGGGGCCGACCCACTGCTCCTTACACTGTCTGGACCAGAGACAAGACAGCTGTTAGCATCACACCTAACATCAGGCACACCTTGATGGAGATAATGTAAAAAGAGAGGTTCAACAGCACCATGATTCAGCAGGAGGTGTGTAGGTGTGTGTGAGTGTGAGTGTGTGTGTGTCTGTCTCTGCTGTCCCTGGCAGTAGACCTGGCACAGAAAGTGAGTGCCTGCTGATTAGGCTAAAATGCTAATCACTGGTGTCACACTCTGAAGCCCACATAGACAGGCAGAGAGAAAAAAACAAATGTCACTCCATCTCCTGCCAACCACTACAGCCAGAGCACCAGCGTAGAGAGAGGTAGGACAAACACAACATGCACTACATGCTATCATGTTGCTTTCTCATTAAGAACACATTACATAGAAAAGGATTGGAGATATAGACATTCAAAGCGACCACACATGGTACAACTCTTTGAAGTTTTTTTGAATACCTTTATGAACAAGCCTTCATGTAAAGTGTTACGCCCCTTTGTGCTGTGTTTCTGAATATTATATTAATATATGTGTTTCAGATATGTTTGCTCATGTCTGTGTTAAGCACTTTGTAACTGAATGCTTCTAAAACGGCTTTATAAATAAAGTTTTACTCATTTACCATTTGAGAAGGATTTCAACCAAACTAATGCAAATAAATGATTGTGTTCTATTCTGAAATGAATTCTGAACACAGACATGTTTATGAATGATATATTATTATTATTGTTATTTTTTTTGCATTTTTATGCTTTATTGATAGTGAGACAGAGTTGAAATGGGGCAGAGAGGGGAGTGACATGCAGAGAACGACCGCGGGCTAGAATCGAACCCGGGTCCGCTGCTGGCCGAGGCCCATGGGGGGGGGGGACGCCCTACCAACTGAGCTAATGATATGAATGATATCTTATGAATAAAATTGACAGGAGGACTAGTCGTTCACTGTGCTTTAGATTTTTGCAGTAGGATTGCAGTGGTGAACTCTCCAATACACACACGCTCAACTTCAGCATTGTGTACTAGCTATAGCAGGGCTATTCAATTAGTTTTGAATGGGGGCCGGTTGGTGGAAATGATCCAAAATGAGGGGCCAGAAAAAAATGCCTAAAATTGATGATCACATCAATAGCTACATATACTGTAAAACACTACAACGACATAGGAGTGCATATATTGTCTTTATTTTATAAAATAGAGTTCACCAGCTTATCAAAAAAAAATCCCTATTTGATTAACATGGGCTGCCTGTTGTTTAAGTGCTTAACAATCTTATCAGTTCAGGAAAACACAATAGGTTAACTCTTCAACAACAAAATACATAGAAATAAATGTACTCTAAGTGCAACAGCTTATCAAAATACAGGTAGGCCTAGGTTTACTAAGAGTGCAACAGCTTATCAAAAAACATAGAAATAAATGTAGGCTACTCTAAGCGCAACACCTTACAGTGTTTACCCCAAAAAATGTGTTTGTCAAGGGGTCACTGTCCAGGGTCATAGGAGGCACGGCGAAAATTTTGGCTGTATTTTGCTCAAAGATGCCAATGCACAGTACAGAAATAAACAACTGCTTATTTGAATACAAAAAAACTACAGACACTGACTTTACAGTTGTGCAATTTTGTTTGCTATGTGAAGGTACAAATTTTGTGCAAACATGCAAAGTTCTACTGGTGCAATATTATGCAGACACACTAAATACAAATAATGGTCCATACACTTACACTGCGGTACAATCGCACCCGCAAAGCTGCATACACAGAGCAGCTGATAGAGAAACGCTTGGAGACACATGTGCACATTTATTTACTGCAGATCGCGGCCTTTCGCGCAGTTATGACCATGCAAAAGCACACATCGCACGTGCTAGTACATTAATTGTGAACCACTTTTAAGGTCGGTTGGTAGTCAAGGCGGGGGCCAGTAAATATTCCTTAGCGGGCCGGACCTGGCCCGCGGGCCGCCTATTGACTAGCCCTGAGCTATAGGGTCCATGCATGTCCAGGTTTCCCTCACCTGGCTGTGAGTCCCTGTGCTCCTCCACAGCGTATGCAGGGCTACAGGGCAGCTCCTCTGGGCTCAGGGGGTCAGAATGGAGACTGACTTCACCCAGGAAATCCTCCTGCTCCTCCCCATCGCCAACTGAAGAACCTTGGGTCCTATAAGATAAGATAAGATAAGATATACTTTATTCATCCCAGCAGGGAAATGTAGGTGTTCCAGCAGCCAGCATACATATACACACAACACAACACATATATATACATATCCCACCCATACAAAAAACATGAGCCCACAATACATAGCCTAGATTAAAAAAAAGTGGTATGGATGGTCCATGTGCGTAAGTAGCTGTTACTCGTAGATTACAGTACAGAAATACTAGCTCTGCCAGTGCATAGTATGATAGGAAAACAAAAATTATGATAAAGATAAAAAAAGCCATCAAGTGTGCAAATATACAGGTGCAAAAATACAATTGATATGCAGCTCAGGCTACAGTTTAAAAGGTTTACATGTCATCTGTCCTTACTTTAAGGGGAGTCATTATAAAGTGAGATTGCAGTAGGTAAACAAAGTGTTTTATGAATCTGTCTATAAGAAGGCAACGAGAAAAAATTGAATTCACACACTTCCATCCATTAATAAAAAGATGCCTCTGTATATTGGTTAGTCAGCAGTTATGGAGCTGAGGCATAAACCTGTACACAGATCAAATGCATGCAGCATGTGTACTCCCATGCATTACAGCTGCAAGAGTGATGGTCTGATTCCTCCATGTTAAACTGACAGGAGCATGAGCAGTGCTGTCAGCTCAGCTGTTAGCAGAGGACCTTCTGCTGCTAGCTGCCCTCATGTTTTATTAGCATCTCTTCACTGTGGGTCATAATCAGGGCAAGTTTACTCTGTGTGAATGTGTACACAGAATTGGAGTGTAAGTGTGTGTAAGTGTGTGTGTGTGTGTGTGTGTGTGTGTGGGTGGCTGCCCCAGCGTGGAGAGTGCCTCTTGTCTGGTCAGAGTGTGTATGTGTGTGTGAGCAGGAGAGAGCGTGTGTGTGTGCAGCCACTTGGTGTGTGTCTGTGTGTCGGAGAGGGAAAATGAATGGAAACCAGGCAGGCAGCCAATTTTTGTCTTTGTATGCCTCTCAGCAACAAGCTGCCGCCTATCACGCTCCTTTTACCCATGCTGCCCTGCTGCATCGCCTAGCAACCCACCACTTAGTGACAGGGAAATATTGAAATAGTAGACTAGACACAGGGCCGCCGCTCGGCAGTGGAACAAATTAACCAAGGAATGGTCATAAAAAATGTTTTTTTTTTTAGATGTGTCTCCTGAGCTGATGCAAAGCCTGGCAGCTTGTTCACATGCAGACTAGAGACTGCAGATTACAGCCCTGGTGCCCTAGAGGTTGCAGGTTTAAATCCCACAATGAGACCTGTTGCTGTGACCGGTGACTGTGGGCAGGCAAAGTCCACTTTCCCAAGATAAATTCAAGCATAGAAACACAAAGAAACCCTGTGGACTAACGTGTGGAGCTGGTTAACACCATGTCTGAGCCCAGCAGCAGACAGAAGAATGAATACAGTAAACACTCCTGTGGAATCAGGCCTGATAGACACACAGCACCGGCCAAACCAAACAATGGACAGTCTAACAGTCTAACACTATGAGGTATTTACTCACAAGTCACAGACACATTGGCCACACTTTCACTCACTTTAAATTATGAAAACGCTGAAGAAAAAAATGAATCTAATTAATATGAAATCACAGTTTTGTTTTGTTTTTAAGATGACTTTTTGGCAATGTGTCTTTATTAGACAGTTTGGAGAGACAAGAGATGAAATGGGGTAGATAGGGGGAATGACATGCAGAGAACAACCCAGGGCCACTCTAACCACTACACCTCCCTCCCACCCCCCATGAAATGACAGTTTTGACCAGCTTGCATCCTGCTGCTGCTATTCCAAGTGTGTGAGGTAAATTGGGATGAGAGAGCAACAGAGACGTCACTGCAGTCTCATTGTCATTCAGAGACTTGACTTGTGTGTGTGTGTGTGTGAGGAAGAGAGCCTCCCGAGAGGCAGTGTGCACGTGCCCACTGTCTGGCTGGCTGCCTCTTAATTAGTCTGCTAGCTAATGACTTTAGAGGCGGCTAGGGAGGGAGCCTGGCAGAGCCTATAGGGAGATTACTGCAGCGATTAACACATTTGACTAGCAGGCCACGCCCCCCACCTCACTGCCTGGCCCGGCCCTGCTGCCTCACACACACGTCTTCTGACTTTCATCCTTACTATTGGATCTTTTTATCTTCCCTGCGTTCCAAATCACATAGTCTTTCTTTTTACTACACTACATACTAAAGTACAGAAGAGTTTTAGTCTTTTTACTACACTACATACTAAAGTACAGAAGAGTTTTAGAGCCACAGGAGAGAAAAAAAAAATCAGATAAGGAAGTTTTTTTTTCTTTTTTTCATTATGTCGAGAAATGTGAAGAATAAAGACAAATACTCCAAAATGCTATTGGAGTTAATGGAGCATTTATGCATTTTCAGCATAGTACAATTGAAGTGCATATTGGCACTGAGTTGTTTGTAGACCGAGCAGTGTCCATAACTCTGATCATAATGCATTATGTATGATGCTACACAGACAGGCTGTATGATGCTACATGGAGGCTGAATAGACAAGGACAGATAGCCTTGTAGTGCATAGCATTACACTGAGGTACAACCACCTCACTTTTATAAACACACACACACACACACACACACACACACACACACACACACACACACACACACACACACACAACACACACACACACAACACACACACACACCTTTTCCAGTGATTTAATAGACAATTAAACATTTTTTGGACTGAAAAATAAAGACAAATGCTACTTTATGTTTTGACTGGTATGGACTGGAATACCTGGGCTGGGTTGGCTGTGATACAGGTTTGATTGAAACATTCTCAGTACATCCTGATCTTCAAAATCATGTTTTTGTGTGTGACAGAGACGTGAAAGCAAGACAAAAGGATCCATTGGTAAGGATGAAAAGTCAAAAGACATTTGCCAACAGAGCCTCAGTGCCAATTGAGTCCCTGAGAATGCAGCAGCAACAGTAGCTGTGCACAATAGGAAAAGCCAACAGAAAGCAAGCCACAGATTGTGTGTGAGCATTAACAGAGAGAGAGTAACTGAGACAGCCAGGCAGGAGGAGAGTGGAGAGCCGCTAGCGAGTGTGTGTGTGTGAGTGTGTGTGTGTCTTTGTGTTAGTGTGTGTGTGTGTGTGTGTGTGTGTGTGTGTGTGTGTGTGTGTGTGTGTGCGTGTGTGTATCATCAGTCGGGCCCTGCTCTCCTCTGTTCCTGTCTGCTATCAGTGGTTATAGTGAATAGAAACCATCTGGAGCCGATGCAGAGGCACACACACAGCTGCCCGGCCAACTGTACTTTTATTTATAACAGGAAATACTTTGTGTGCATACATGGTGGGACTGTGAGGGAGGGAGGGGGGCGTTTCACTCTCTCCCTCTCACTTCCCGCCCCCCCCCCCCCTTACTACATCTGTTCTGACTTGACTCTCCCCATGTTTCCCAAGACCCTGCTCCACCCTCTCCCTCCTTCCCTGACAGGAGAGCGGAAGTACGTTTCCATGCGCGCTCATACATAGCTCCACTGGGCCGTGACCCAGACAAAGAAAGCAAAGAGGAGACACACACACACACACACACACACACACACACACACACACACACACACACACACACACACACACACACACACACACACACACACACACACACACACACACACACACACACACACACACACACGCCGACTTTCAGGTAAACTTTGGTTGCGTTCCGAATTGCATACTCTTTCTTTTTTCTATTCTACATACTACATCAGACGATAAAAAGAATCTAGTTAGGATGCAGTAGGCATACTATTGGGACATACTTTACTCTCTTATTTCATCATAACATTGCGCCTTAATCTTGCCTCTTGCTTTTATATCCGTCGCATCCCCGTTTGTTTTCAAATGGAGGCTTCGTCGATGTGACGTCACTTCACGTGCGCACTGGATTGTGGGTCAGAATCGCCCAAATAGGATGCAGTTTTCAACACTAACAATCTTGGCCGCATGAAGTAGGACATCCGGGTACTTCTAACCATCCTAAATCTGGCCACAAGAATCGGGACATCCTAAATCTTTTTTCTACATACTATATAGTAGAAAGTATGCGATTCGGAACGCAACCTTTGTCCCCAAGCATCTGGTCCCAGCCCAACGGTTGACAACAGATCAGAGGGAGGAGGAGGACCTTACACATCAAACTGGTTGTCCTTCAGGATCTCCTTGAATCTCTTCATGAAGACCTTCTCACTCTCTGTTGAGGTGACAGAGCCGCGGTCTGGAACACATCACAAGGCATTGTTTGTGGTTAGAAGACAAACTCTTTCACATGAACAGTCATTATGGACGATGGTAAAACTCCAGTGCTGTCTCCTATTGACATTTTGGCTCAGCAACAAAACTAAAGACACATGTCATGAATAACTAACAAGGAGCGAAACATGATGAAACAATATATTTACCCACAAAAGGAAACGATACTGCCTCCAAACATTGTTCTAACTCTATTACGGAGAGCAGGAGGAATGGCGCCACTCAAATGAAAGCAGCTCACTGTAGCTCTTGCTTAAAGGCTTTGAACATCATCAAAGTCAAGTTTGGCGGATTTGTATGTTTATTCAATTCTATACCGTCATTTAGTGTGTATCTATATTGTCTTCAACTTTTTAAAGTACATATTAACCTGGGGCCAGGAACATGTGTGTACACACAACACGCAATATGTGAAGTGTAGCAATAAAAATGCTATTTAACTGTATATCTACTGTTGAAGACCAGTTGTGTCCCAGTCTTGCTTTAGCGACAACTGAATACAATATTTTTTTAATTAGATGTTAGGATATTTCTCGTTTACTCGTGTAAATCAAAATGAATTGTATTGTACAGGGAGTTTCAGTAGCCTGGCACCGCACGCCTTCCTACTACCGCTCAATTTTCATTTCCCTTCAGTAGTCAGTCTGAGGCCTGCGGTATATTCGCGGGGCTTTCTCAGGATAGGTTTTTGCATGACCAATCAGCGGAACAGAGGGAGTGGCTGAGAACAAATGACGTGCGCCAGTTTCAGTTGCAAAGTCGGCGCGTGACATACAACGCTATGTGATTGGTTGGCAGATCCAGAGTGGCACTGGGCAGATCCAATGGTTTTTAAACTTCAACAGACACCTCGCCTTCAAGTGAGTGAACGTTTGTCAATTGAGCGGTTCCAGAGCGAAAGCCAGAGTGAGGACCTTAGACATGTGCCTTACCTTGTGACTGTGGTGAGTGTATCTGGGAGGCCTGGTTCTTCTCTCTCCTCCTCTGCTTCTCGTCCTCCCAGATGCCCTGCAGCCCGGGGTTCCTGCCGATCTGACCTGGAACCACACCACTGTGTCAGCTAGCAGTATACTATCACCAGGGCTCTACGCTTATTTTTTTTAGGTGGTAGCACTGGTGCTAGCAAGCAAAAAAATTCAGTAGCACAAAAATAAATTTGGTAGCACACAAAGTATGATCGAAAACTTGCATAACCTTAACCCTTTATAGAGGAATGAATAGAGGTGCACTGACGGCAATTTAGACAAAATAATCTAACCTGCCAATTGCAATTTTTTGCTGATTCAGAATTATTTTTCCCCATAAAAATAATATCTATATCTATATATGTTTTGTATATACATATAATTATTATATTAATAATAATATTTTTTTTAGAAAATGTCCTTCTGTTAATTAAAACCAAACTTTAAAACATTAAACATAGCCTATTAAATAAATAAGTATACATAGTGTTGGAGTGTTAATGTAGAGCCCTCTAAGCAGTGTTGTGCATCTCTCCTCTGTGTTTCAAAGACAGCCTCTCCTCATTATCAACTAGCAGCACTAGTGCGAATGGATTTGTATTCATCATTGCACGTGATCAATTTCAGTAGCAAATGCGATCAAAACTGTTGCACTGTACAGCCCTGCTATCACACTTTAATACAGTTTATCTGAAGGGCTTTTCCCTACAACTAAGGCCTAAAAAATTCCAACCCGTACATACTGTAGTTCTATTTTAAAAAACATGGCCGTTTATTACACACCGTTATAGCGCAGATGGAAAAGTATGAGTAAAAAAACCGAGCATTGCCTTGCCCTGGAGTGACATCTCCTTTCCTTTTTTCCCCGTCTTAAGACAGATGCTGTGTTGTGGTTGTATATCTTGTGCGTCCAGCCTGATCTAAATCAGAAGGGCCTAGCTACATACACACACAGCCTCTATGGAAGTATTTAAAAGCACAGGGCTGGCTCTGGCTGGGCCTAACCTCAACCCTGACAAGGACATGTGGACTGAAAGACTCTTTTGATGCACAGCCCCAGGAAAAAAAATCTTCTCTGCACCCTTGTGGCTTCAAAATACCAGGGAGAATGTTTTCTCCACTCCAGAAATGTTTGACTTTAATACACAAGAAGGCGTGTGTTGTGTGTGTGTGTGTGTGTGTGTGTGTGTGTGTGTGTGTGTGTGTGTGTGTGTGCAATAGACTGCATCCTCGTGTTCATCAGCATAGGCAGACTGGCCCTGCGTTCCAAATCTTTTTCTTTTTGCTACACTACATACTAAAGTACAGAAGAGTTTTAGGGGCCACAGGAGAGAAAGAAAATCAGATAAGGAAGATTTATTTTTCATCACGTCGAGAAATGTCAAGAATAAAGACAAATACTCCAAAATGCTACTGGAGTTAAAAAGGGGCATTTATGTATTTTGAGCATACTACAATTGATGTGCATGTATTGGGACATCATAAATCTTTTTCTGGCGTACTGAATAGTAGGGAAGTATGGGTATTGGAACACAGCCTAGGATTGTCTTAGACTAAAAGATCCAATACCATGGTTCCAGGGATTTGTCATTACATCTTAGTTTGTTGAAGAGTACGGTTCAGTTTGACAATGTCCCAAAGAGGTGACGTACCCACCCCTAAAGCCTGAAAAAAGCACGTGTCTTTGGCATCCCACTCCCACTTTGGGACAAGATAGAGTTTTTATTTTTAAAAAGGTGCTCTGAGGAACTTTCAGCTTCTGTTCATTCTTGCACCCCCTTTGGACAAAAGCGGTAGTGTTTTTTTTACTACGCCAGCTATAGTTCCTGGGTGAGCGTACCCATGACATGGCATGGCATTAAGAAAAACTATATAAAAAAAGCAGCATTCTTTGCACTGATGGTCCCGTTTGCTGTTACATGACATTTAGGATCATCAGAGGAAAAAATTAGACCGTTTCAGAAACATTTAAAAGTTCCTCGTTAGCACCTTTAATTATAATGTAAAACAATGCCTGGACTGACTTGGTGTTATGAACATGTGGTGACTACTTGTGATGGATTGAGTTCAACAGTGTCAGAGTGGGCTACAGGGTTGGCGGTTCAATTCCCGCCCTGCCACTTGTATCATGGTTGTTGTGTCCTTGGGCAAGACACTTCACCCACCTTGCCTCGTGTGAATGTGTATGACTGCTGTTTGTTTGTTTGCTTGTGGTGTTCGGAGGGCCCGTAGGCGCGAATTGGCAGCCACGCTTCCGCTACCGGTATGACTGTGTGTGAATGAATGGAACCTTGAACCCTGTAAAGCGCTTTGAGTGCCTGGAAAAGCGCTATATAAATCCTAGCCATTATCATTATTACAGAGACAGGTGGACAGGTGAAGCTTGTTGCTCTGGTTGATCTTACTTTCTATCTCCAGTCGGTTGAGGACGTCTACAGCCACAGCATCCACCTCCAGCTCACAGGTGCTCTGCTTCTCCACCTCACCCAGGACCAGAGAGCTACAGCCAGGCACAGACAAGAGGGCTTTTCAGTGCTATTAGAATACTTAACAACAGGTAGGCAGCCTTCTGGTCATACAGTAATATCTGGTGAACTTACTGGGCTGAAACTCATTGTGGATGTATGAAGATGAGAGAAAGGTAAGACCTGTGTGTCTCTTTGCAACAAAAGGAGGTATGAGAACAATAGAGCACAGGAAAGCTAGAAAGCCTTGTTTCCATTGAGCGGTGCAGTTTACTTGCGTTTCCACTTAAAAGTCGGGAAGGGTACCAAAAATAAGCGAACCGTTTTCGGTGGTTTAGGTTTTGTGTCATCCATATGCGTTAAATGTTGTCTTTGTAATAAAAGTGTTGTATTAGAAACATAAATAGTAGAGTGGAGGACATGAGGACTGAAAAGGCAAAAAAAAAAATTCAAATTGTGAAAACATTAAGAAAACCTAAAACAAATGATATGGTTATTTAAAAATCACAGGTTACCGGTCTTTGACAAACTATTGTATACATTGACAGTGGATTATCAATGAATCCTGCACATTGAAGGCCAGAATGGAACTAGGGCACTTAAAGTTAAACCTCACCCACTGGATATGAAGAGGGAGGGAGCACAGACAAAAACCCTCTTTCAGAAATGACAAAGAAAAAAGACCTACCTGAATTTAGCCTTTACTGTCAGGACATTGACTTAAAGCCCGATGTAATGCAGCATTAGAGGCAGTGCAGGAGGCCACTCACCAGGGTATGGCATGGTCCTCCCAGCGGAAACACGTTCCCCCCAGGCTGCTGTCGTTGAGCCTGGAGGTACCGTGGCTCTTCCAGGGGCTAGTGCTGGGGCCACTGCTGGCTGGATGACCGTCTGGGGCGCCTGCTGCTGCTGCTGTGTCTTCTGGAAAACACACACAGACACACACACACACATCAATACAACACACAATATCTCTCCAACTGCTCGCGACAAGACTGCCAAAAGGAGTCCAAATTGTCCCTTTAGCCTTTCACATGAGGTATGAGAGCAAAATATGAGTATGATTATTTCCTCTTCTGCAGTGAATGCATGAGATAGTCCTGTCAATCAAAGTTGATCATCTTGAAGACAAAACCTAAAAAGTCACTCACTTAAAGTCCACTTACTAAGCCTGTTATTCTATAGTCGCAACAGCAACAAAATAGGACTGAAACAGGATTTCGTTTTTTGCAGGGCCATGAAAACATTTAAATAACACAGTGCAATAAACCAGGCTGCTACGGGCAGGTACCATGAGACACCCTCGTTGCCATCATTTTGAAACAAGTTATGTCAAGAAAGCCTCCTAGTTATAGTTGAACTGTTTTGAGGGTAAGTGTTCATACCGTTTAGAGTACTTCAAAGCACATTAAGGCTTCTCTTTATCTTAAACCTGCTCCTTTCTACCAGTCCAGCAGCCCCTTTGATTACTCTTCCATTTGAAACCCAGATTAAAAGAACTTGCTTTCAAGTTTTGAGCTTAAGGGGGAGAAGAAAACGTAAACAGGTGTAGCTATTATTGGACTAATACTTCCGTGTCTTTGTTGCACTGGGGCCATTGGAGCCCCGTCTTTCCACTCATTACATCAGTGGATCAAACATGGCAGCCCCAGCTTTCGTCAAAAGGAGAGTCAAGCGTGAGGATTTTTGAAAAGAAAATAACTTTATTTAAAGTCATGATGAATGGAGGTTGAGACTAAGCTGTGATCAAACAGAGGAAGTAATCAGGGCTTTAGGCTCCATCAAGAGGAAGTGGAGGCTCAGGTTAAACCCACTCACCCCCATGAGGCCCAGGAACTAGGGGGGGGGGGGGGGAGGGGGGCTTCACTGCTTCAAACTGGAGGTATGGATGGTCATTCTGAGAAAAACTTCCCACAGCACATTTCTTTAAGTAATATTAAAGGTGAAGTAAGCGATTTATTTATGTTAAAATAAGTGTTTAATTGCTCTTTATTCATACAGTGATCA
This sequence comes from Ammodytes marinus, assembly GCF_949987685.1. Taxonomy (NCBI): domain Eukaryota; kingdom Metazoa; phylum Chordata; class Actinopteri; order Uranoscopiformes; family Ammodytidae; genus Ammodytes; species Ammodytes marinus. The sequence continues at coordinate 3,153,516 of NC_137223.1, read as the reverse complement.
CTTATATAGTGTGCACGTTTCATAAAGCCGATCTCTCAGTCACCCGCTGTGCATGTAATCGGCAAATAAACTTTTCGGGGATCCCACTACTGATAACCAATCAGAAGAGAGAACGCTACAAACCAGCAGCCGTCTCACTGCCGGTACATGTGCAGAGCGACAGATGGGTGAATGTGTATGCGCCTACAATGGCGGAGCAGGTAAAAATTCTTCCCAATGTCTGTTTTGATGGTTTTTATCATGTTTTATCACACTTATGGATCTGAGATGATGCTAGATAACTTGCTGCTTGAAGACCGCAGTGCATTAATGTGGTGACGTGGGGACGAGGGAGGGGACTGCTATCTGCAGTCACTGACAGGAAGTTAGCTAAACTGACCATTCCGCTTACTGAACCTTTAAGATTCCTCTTGCTCACACAATTAAGCACTCTTTATTTAGGATCTAAGTAGATCTACCCCGATGTGCTGTGTCAAAGGAGTTGGAGGTACTGTAGTTAGTATCAAACTCACTTCAAATGATCAAGTAAAACCTGGGGAAAATGCAGTTCTTCTCTGTCTGTCCAATCACACTGCAGGGCGACACACAGACAGACCGACCTGCCTTCTAAAGACACCCAACATGGGCACGCTAGTCCTTGTTGTTGTGTCCTCGCATTTTGATTCAGTTTCTACAGTCTCTCTTTCTACAGTCTCCCTGCCCAGCCTGGGGGGGGGGGGGGGACAAGGCAGTGATGAGGAGGGAAGTGATGGCTAGGTGCACATTGTTCCAGCACAGACACAAAGCAGAGTGTGTGTGTGTCTCTGTGTGACAGCGGCTGACTGCTACAGAGGTGTAGCCTAAGAGACAGAGGAGGTGGGCGGGGTGAGGGGCAAAATACCTTTTAATTGGACAACAATGACTGGTTCGCTTCAAGGATAATCTTTCTTTGAAGCACTTCTTTGATAAAGTAACACAATAGGAATTGGGCTGTTGGAATGAAAAAAAAGAGCTGTGATGCCCAAAACATCTGGATAGAAGGAACAGCTGGCCAAAAGGAAGGACAAAGAAAGAGAGAGAGAGCAGAAGAGAGAAAGAGCAAGAGAGAGGAGAGAGAGAGCAGGGGAGAGAGAGAGAGAGCAAGAGCAAGAGAAAGAGAAAGGAGAGAGAGAAAGCAAGAGCAAGAGAAAGGAGAGAGAGAGAGCAGGAGATAGAGCAAGAGCAAGAGAGAGAGAGAGAGAGAGAGAGAGAGAGAGAGAGAGAGACAGACAGACAGACAGACAGACAGAGCTGAATTGAGACCCATGTCTTTGTCCCTTACCTGTGTTGTTGCGTCTGAACTTGACGGCCCCCAGGTGCAGTAGGTTCATGCCGTACAGGTTGTAGTCTATAAAGAGCTGGAGCAGGTATGGGATGTGGCCCTCATGGGGCTGGTAGCTCTTGTTCATCACCGCTCCGCTCTGCAGCAGCTCACACACCCTACCACACACACACACACACACACACACACACACACACACACACACACACACACACACACACACACACACACACACACACACACACACACACACACACACACACACACACACACACACACACACACACACACACACACACACACACACACACACACACACACACACACACACACACAGCTTTAACAATGGGAAACCATATGCTCTACTTGGGCAATAACAAAAGATTCTAGAAGTAATTTCAACTAAAGCACTGGAGGACGCTGGACGCTGCTCCACCGTTAGATAATCCATTTGAATCTTTACCTGCACCTGTCTGTTGACTGTATGTGAAGGCACCAAACTGCCCTATCTGTCTGTTGACTGTATGTGAAGGCACCAAACTGCCCTATCTGTCTGTTGACTGTATGTGAAGGCACCAAACTGCCCTATCTGTCTGTTGACTGTATGTGAAGGCACCAAACTGCCCTATCTGTCTGTTGACTGTATGTGAAGGCACCAAACTGCCCTATCTGTCTGTTGACTGTATGTGAAGGCACCAAACTGCCGTGTCTGTCTGTTGACTGTATGTGAAGGCACCAAACTGCCCTATCTGTCTGTTGACTGTATGTGAAGGCACCAAACTGCCCTGTCTGTCTGTTGACTGTATGTGAAGGCACCAAACTGCCCTATCTGTCTGTTGACTGTATGTGAAGGCACCAAACTGCCCTATCTGTCTGTAGACTGTATGTGAAGGCACCAAACTGCCCTATCTGTCTGTTGACTGTATGTGAAGGCACCAAACTGCCCTGAATCAAATCAAAGTGAGATGGTTCTTTGACCGTGGTGATGTTGTCTTGTCTGTATGCACATAAGCCCCGGCATTTACAAAAAAAAAAAAAAAAAAAAGCACAGGCCTCCAATTCATTTAAATGAAACAGCAGTAAGCTCACCTTTTGACCATCTGAGGATTGTACAGATAGATCTTCATGAAGTGTTTCTCTTTAGCGTGGAAGCCATAGAAAGGCCTGGAAGACAAAGAAAGAGGCAACAAATGATCACACACTACTACAGTACATACAGTTGAGGACAAAATGATTTGTTTTCATCGTTTATAAAAAGAAGAAGAAGAGATGATGAGTGACTTACATGCCAGAGACCAGTAGCACCTTGAAGACATGCTGGTTGGTGGAGGCGGGGTGTCCCATGGCCACGTTGAGGGCCCTGTCCATGCTGAAGGCCACCTGGCGCAGGTAGCGCTCGGGCTGCTGGCTGCTGGGGCCATCGTATGGGATGTAGATGTAGGGGAAGACTCCATGCAGGTGGAGACAGGTCTTCTGCCCTGCAAAACACAACACAACAGACATATGTATTCAACATCAGCTGTACAATCATTTAAACATGGTCCCACTGCATTTAAAACAAAATGTATGCCGCAAAACATTTTTTCAAAAGGTTGCTCCCCTCGGGGCGCCCTTAGCTCAGTTGGTAGGGCGTCCACCACCCCGGGCCGGGCCCAGCAGCAGACCCGGGTTCGATTCCCGCCCGCGGTCGTTCCCTGCATGTCACTCCCCTCTCTGCCCCATTTCACCTCTGTCTCTTCATACTGTCAAATAAAGTATGAAAATGCCCGAAAAGGTTGCTCCCCTCAACAGATGCTAAGCGTATTTAATTGATCAATTTACAATGTATATTTCCGGACAATATCCAAACATTTTCTTCGATGCCATAGTTCTGCAAACCTTATACTGTATAATGTCTGCAAACCTTATACTGTATAATGTCTGGGGGAAAGAGGCTTATAGGGCTCATTGAAGAAATATGAAGCTTTTCGTGAACACCACACTTTCACAAAAATACAAAAAAGTGTTTATTTCTGAAGCGGTATTACAAACAAAAAGGCAATTTCATTCTCTAATGGGTTCCGGTAACGCAAACTCCAAAGTCTTTCCATTTGCACAGCAGCAGATGCACGCTCCAAAAGGTTTTGCCGTCAAAACTCTTCATAGAATGATCAGAATCACAGACTGACGCCTAATACGGATACACTGTATGAAACACTCGTCACGAGTCCTCAGTCAAGACAGCCTCATGATAAACAACATTGTTTTAACACGGCGCGTTCTCCAAGTCTTCCCTTCACTATCCATTACTCCCTTCTGTTATATTCTCACACACACACACACACACACACACACACACACACACACACACACACACACACACACACACACACACACACACACACACACACACACACACACACACACACACACACACACACACACACACACACACACACACACACACACACACACACACACACACACACACACACACACACACACACACACACACACACACACACACACACACAGAATGTAGAAGTGACCATAATCCTTTTAGCTGTTGGGGACAAAGCGCTCATTAAACACACACACGAGCTAATCAGATGTAGCCTAGCTTTAGCTGTGACCACTTTCTTCTTCCACAGAGCCTATTAAAATCTACTGACAGGCTGCAATTAAGATGGATGGAGTGTGCCGGGGGTCCAGTAAACAGTGTCCCCCCCTCCCCTCCCATACACTTTGACCAATCACTGCAGGGCTACACACAGATGGATGAGTGCGACAACAGGGCCTATATAATGCCATGATTCATGACACGCCATGCACACACTGTGTTCAAGCACAGCCCCCATTAACGTAATAGAAAGTGAGAGGAAGAGCAAGGCTGGGGAGGGTGAGTGGATTGAGGTCTAGTGATGGGAAGGGAGGTCAGCCCATAGGCACAATGAGGGAGAGCTACAGTATTCAGAAAGGACAGACAGACAGACAGACAGACAGACAGAGACAGACAGACAGACAGACAGACAGACAGACAGAGACAGACAGACAGACAGACAGACAGACAGACAGACAGACATACTGCTGACAGTCATCTAAGGTGAACTGTGCTGCAGACACCACTCTGGTTCATTACGCCTCGATCTTGCCTTTTGCTTATATTGTAATTTTTTCACTCAGAGGCTCCATCCATGTGACGTCACTTCCGGTGTGCACTGGATAAGGCTGCCAGCCAAATCATACTGATCTGAGATCATATAGGCAGTAATCATGTACAGAATGTGGGGATTTGGTGATCCCCAATCACTCTCAAAAAGGTATACTTAGCTGTTCATTGTTTCTGTACAGTTGCTGCTGCAGCATTAACACAGAGCCACACATGATCTGTCCACAGACCTGGTTGTGTGTACCCCATTTCTTTTTCATTTATTTCTCTGCACAGTTCTGGCACTTTCATTTCACGTTGGAAGCTTTATGAAGGACGTTCTGTTATTGTGCTTCTTTTGAACTCACATGGAAACAATTCAAATACATTCGTTCATATTCCATGACTGCCTTTATTTCTTTATTTTTTCAAAACTTTATTTTTAAATTATAAAACGCTGTGTTGTTTGCAACAGCTTCATCTTGCACCAGTGACATGCTGACAGACAGGGGGAGGAGCCTAAACGAGTGTGCACATGCCCAGAGAGACATGTCCACACACAGCTGATGGAGAACACACACACACACACCTTGAAAATTCTCCACCTACATGCTATACCCTTTGACAGAGGCTGGGTGCACTGCTGCATCCCTATGGGCATGATGGTTGAGATTACTGGACTCAACGTGAAGCTTCCAGTAAACACCTCCATGGTCTGTAGTACAGCCATACATAGGCCTGCCCCATGTCAGGAGGGGACAGGGGGGATGCAAGACAATCAGGCCTGCTACTGCTGTTACACTGAACCAGAGATCTACTATAGAAGAGCACTGCATTGGTGGAGCTGCCTACACACAGACCCACATGTACACACACGTGCAAACAAACAAACACACACACACACACACACACACACACACACACACAGTACTGTAACACCACCAAATAAGGGCCAATTTAATCTAGCGCACGATATCTCAAGTCCTTTGAAACAAATGTAATATAATTCATTGGCATTTGACAAATGACAACAAAAAAAAACACTTTCTTCTTCCAGCTTCTCGTATGTGAGGATTATTTATGTTATCCTGTTTTCAAGGACAAACAACAAACCTGTACTTGAAATGTATTGGATGGTTTTTCAACCTTTTAGTATGTATTGGCCATGGAGGCTGTTTTTAGGCCACTCAATAGTTCCCGTCGGTTTCACTAAAACCCTTGTACATGTCACTGATGAGTTGGATTACTGCTATGTATTGAGCGCTCATATTTGACCCCTTCAGTCTTAATAGAACTATTGTCTGTATTGTGGTCATACATCTGAAATGTAATTATTAAAATCAAATCAATCAAATATTCTTAATTTTAATACTACAAATAAAATCTGCAATGCATGCGTCCATTTTTTTAGGCCAATTAAAAATCAACCGATTATAAGACTGCAGACGGTGAGACAGACGCAGAGAGCCATGCAGTGTCTAGTCTGGAGTGTGTGTGTGTGTGTGTGTGTGTCTCGCAGCTGTCTGCCATCAATATGCACACGCACAAACACACACACACACACACACACACACACACACACACACACACACACACACACACACACACACACACACACACACACACACACACACACACACACACACACACACACACACACACACACACACACACACACACACACACACACACACACACACACACACACACACACACACACACACACACACACACACACACACACAAGCAGGCAATACCAGTGCCTGCTGCAGTTGCTATGCAACGATAAAGCAAAAGCCCCTGACGGACATGGACAGCAGGAGAGATAAACAAGTGATTCTTCCCACCCAGCTGGTGTGTGTGTGTGTGTGTGTGTGTGTGTGTGTGTGTGTGTGTGTGTGTGTGTGTGTGTGTGTGTGTGTGTGAGCAAGAAGAGACATAAGACATACAATGGAGACTAATAAGTGAGGTTCCTCTTGTTTTTTCCAGCTCAGCTTTGTAGTGAGTGGTGTGTGTCTGTGTTCCTCACTATAGTGATGGTTGCTGTCTGGAGGATTTATGAATGAGGGAGAGAGAGAGAGGGGAGAGAGACCTTATCTCTGAGTGGAGGAGTGTCTCCCTCTCCCTCTATTGTGGGCAGTGCCATGACTCAGCACTACACACACCACACTGGGTCAGTGAGGCAGCCAGCCAGTAAGCCAGTCTGTCACACAGCATATCAGACAGCCACACAGACACACACCTGTTTACCTGTTAACAGCAGCCATGCTGGAGCACTGAAGGACACACAATGTAGAATGAAATCAAACATAGAAGAGGTTAACATGCTTAGCAAGTACCTGCTTAAAGGTTCAGTAAGCGGAATGGTCAGTTTAGCTAACTTCCTGTCAGTTACTGCAGTTAGCAGTCCCCTCCCTCGTCCCTACGTCACCACATTAAGCAGTCTTCAAGCAGCGAGTTATCTAGCATCATCTCAGATCCGTAGGTGTGATAAAACATGATAAAAACCATCAAAACAGACATTGGGAAGGATTTTTACCTGCTCCGCCATTGTAGGCACATACACATTCACCCATCTGTCGCTCTGCACGTGCACCGGCAGTGAGACGGGTGCCGGTTTGTAGCGTTCTCTCTTCTGATTGGTTATCAGTAGGGCTGCAACTAACGATTATTTTGATAATCGATTAATCTGTTGATTATTTTCTCGATTAATCGATTATTAATCGAATAGTGTTTTGGTCCGTAAAATGTCAGAAAATGGTGAAAAATTGATACATTTTCCAAAGCCCATGTTGACATCCTCAAATGTATTGTTATGTCCAAAACACACAGATATTTCAGTTTACTGTCATAATAGGATTAAAGAAACCAGAAAATATTCACATTTCAGAAGCTGAAATCAGAGAATTTGGAAATGTTTTATTAAAAAATTACTCAAAACGATTAATCGATTATCAAAATAGTTGGCGATTATTTTAATAATCGATTAATAATCGATTCGTCGATTAATCGTTGCAGCTCTAGTTATCAGTAGTGGGATCCCTGAAAAGTTAATTTGCCGATTACATGCAGAGCGGGTGACTGAGAGATCGGCTTTATGAAACGAGCACACTATATAAGTGATCACTGTATGAATAAAGAGCGATTTAACACTTATATTAAGATAAATAAATCGCTTACTTCACCTTTAATTGCCAAGTACTATAAGGTCTGTAGCAAATACACTGTGTAGTGAGTACTAGGTTGACTGGTAGGTTGTGCTGGGGACTATTGACACCTCCCTAAAGCACACGATAGCAATGTTACATCTTAAAAGGACAATGTATCTTGTGTGGAAACCAGAGTCAGCACTGGGTCACAAGTCATGCTGCTAACATCAGTATGTCCTTGGCCAGTCAAGTCTGCTTATTGCCCACTAACCAGTCGTACTGTCAATTCATATAGCAGTGTCCAGTCCCATGTCCTGCTCCCTCTGTCCACAGTGATGGTGCTCAGGGTCTACTAAAGAGCACATTAACACAACCTGTTGATTTAACTCTGACAGAGAAAACCCTGCTCCCTGTAGCACCATGCTTTATACCACTAAATACACCACTGGGGCACAGACAGGAGACCTTTATTTAGCTAAGGTAGGGTCCCCGAGAACACATATTACAGGAACAATGGCAAGCAGGCAGGCGCACGCACACGCACACGCACACACACACACAGTAAGGCTGCCAGCCAAATCAGACTTATCTGAGATCATATAGGCAGTAATCATGTACAGAATGTGGGATTTGGTGATGCCAATCACTCTCAAAAAGGTATACTTAACTTAACTTAAGAAATACATTAGTTCCACCCAGTGTGTGTGTGCGTGCCTAGAGTGCATTGAGTTCATTCTTCCTCCTTTACTCTGGCGGGTTTATAATCAGACAGACAGCTGCCACAGAGTGAAGAAAGATGTTAATAAAACATTGTTGCTATTAATTAAAAAAAGGCCCAGGGAGAGCCATGTGATATATAGGCCTGCACACTCCCACTGGCAGAACCTGTGTGTGTGTGTGTGTGTGTGTGTGTGTGTGTGTGTGTGTGTGTGTGTGTGTGTGCGCGCTCATTACTCATATCTGTGATGACGCTGGTGAGAGAGAGATTAAAACCTTTACCCATGGTGCACCTGGGCAGAGATTTTAAAATGAGCCCAAACCTGATAGTCCAAACGTTAAACTACAGAACGAGGCTGTTGGAGGGAACACAGGCCAGAAGCACAACGGAAAATACACAACCGACCCGCCCGCACTCACTCACACAGTATCTAGCTCACTGAACAGTGTGGCAGAGCGCCAAGCAGATGAGACAGACAGACAGAGAGAGTAGGTCTGGAGGAGGAGAGTCAGAGGGATGGGTTGACACACACTCTGTGCGATACAAATATCTCCATGTTTCCAGCATTCTATTATGGTTTGCAGTGGTATGAGGTACAGGCCTGTTTGCTCTCTTAGCCTAAAACTGACCTTTTAAGATGTTTGAAACCACTCGGCCGTGTTTACAATAGTCATTTCATATACAGTATACAAAGAGCTACTAACTAACTAACTAACTAACTAACTAACTAACTAACTAACTAACTAACTAACTAACTAACTAACTAACTAACTAACTAACTAACTAACTAACTATCTCTCTCTCTCTCTCTCTCTCTCTCTCTCTCTCTCTCTCTCTCTCTCTCTCTCTCTCTCTCTCTGAATGCCAGCTAGGTGGCTGCTTCCAAAGATTTGCTTACTGATGTAGTTCTACTAGAGGGTAGTAAAGACTACAGGTGAGTCTGACTGGGACAAACAGAGACAGTAGGGTTACATGGGACAACTAGATTGGATTAAGACACATACCGAACTTGCCACTTGAACGGACCGCGTCACTTGTCTGAGTATACATGGCCTTTCAAATATTCGATAAATGGCCGGAGCATGGCTGACTCCGCTATGCTAGGTGGCGCTGTGGCCCTTTCAACAAGTGGTTATAGAGCCACATCCGGTTCCTTTCCGGCAACAACACTACTATTTATTACGTTGTCTCCTTCTGCTTCCTTGTGAAATCCTCTGCAGGGATTCTGGAGCAAGCGCAGAATGCAAACTCCGATATGAAATATGCGATCCTGTATACATGCAGGTAGAATGCCTACTATGAACGAGTTATAAAGGTGTTCTTATCCGACTTAGCTTGTCCGTTAATGTTCCGATTTGTGTGTGAAGTAGATCGGAAAAAGGTGTTTTACATGCGTTTTACAAGTCCTGTTGAAGTCTTATTCGTTTATTTACCCGATTATGAGTCTGCATGTAAACACACTGACTGACACCTTTTAACATCCGTTTAGAAATGTGTCCCAAACAGACTCCAGGGCAAGGTTCCAATCCATTCCCATCCGGGCTGCACGGTTAGCCTTTATGAGATCTGATGGCTTTTTTTATTAACCTTTATTTTTCCAGGAATATACTCATTGAGATTCAAAATCTCTTTTTCAAGAGAGTCCTGGCCAAGAAGGCAGCATAAAAACATAAAAGTTTCACATTAAAAAAACAAAATTTCACACTTAAAACAAGACACAAAACACAGTAAAAAATAAATAAAAATAAAATAAAAAGTCACAAAGCATCAATCTCATTGGCAGTAAGTCAGTGTTCAGTAACCGGGCATGTACAGTTTGCGGTTAAATAGTCCTTAATCCTGCTTTTGTAATTGTTCATGGTGATAAGGGATTCAAGTTTAAGGTGTTCCTGTAGCTTACACCATGATGAGGGGGCAAAAGATTTAAAGGCACTTTCACCAAACGCAGTGCGAGTCCGAGGAACGTTATACATAATCAAACTGCTAGACCGAGTGATACGAGCACTGTTTTTAGGAACCATTAGAGAACACAAATAAGGCGGCAGATCGTGCAAAATTGCCTTATAAAGGAACATATACCAGTGTTCCATCCTACGGGTGTATAAGGAAGACAGACCAACTTTCTCATACAATTTACAATGGTGCGTTCGGAATCCAGAGTTTGAGACAAACCGTAATGATGCATGGTACACAGAATCTAGCATTTTCAGAGATGATGAGTTTGCGTGCATATATAAAATATCACCGTCATCAATAACAGATAAAAAAAATGGCTTGGACAATTTTCTTCCTGGCACAAAAAGAAAAACAACATTTATTTCTGTACATGTTGTGATACATGGCAGGAGTTATTCATGAGATATTTGTACTGTAATCTATTCAATGAACCATTGATTTATATGCTAAAACCAGCCTCTTTCCAATTGTATTTAGCTAATGAATTGTAGTGAAATTCCACAAGAAAGACAGCGATGGTCAAATTGCCCTAATCAACATAGGGACAGAGATTAAAAAATTGTCAAATCAAAAAGGACAAGGGTGTGGCTTTGCTTAAAGGTGCAGTGTGTAATATCTGAATAATAATATGTTGGCGTCTAGTGGTAAAAGTTCTAGAATGCAACGCTCCCCTGCCTTTTTTTCAGCTATTATACACTAAATTAAACGTTCTTACTACCAAGTATGCTATGAAAAAATTCCCAAAACACACTGCAGGTTTAGGTAAGGACAGCATGACAGAGAAATGGGAGAGTATGGTATAAGATCCCCGGACCAGGTTTGAGCCCACATGACTATTGAGCCAACACAATTTGTTTAAAAAATATTTCATTTTTTTCGTAAGATTTTTTTTGCGGCATTTCTTTTCCATTTATAGTACAGCTTACAGTGCATTTATAGACAGAACATATAGAGAAAGATATGAGTTATGACAAGCACAACAAAAGTTGACAGAATGGGAATGGGAGAGGCTGCGGTCTTGAGCAGTATGCCACAAATGTTTGTTTTTTTCTATTAAATTATAGATTTGTTTCAACTCATTTACAGACTCCTCTCTCCTATTCCGAGTATGGAAGGACCATAATTCACCATTTTTCTTTGTGCTGCCGGCAGCACTGCAGTGACTAGTGATGTATCAATGCTGCAAAAGGACAACATTGAATACTCCTTAACCCAGTTTGCTCTACCAGGGATTTTCTTTTCTCTGATATTAGCGGTGGTATAGAAACAAATGCCTATCTACACGATAAAACACAGAAAAAACTAAGAGACCAATCCTAATGTTCAGTGTCTCATTTGACTTTTGTAGGCATATGTTTGAGTAGAAAGAACATTTTGGTTTTATTTTATAAACTACTGCCAACATTTCTACCAAATTCACAATAAAAATATTGTCATTTAGAGCATTTTCATAAGTAATGTAGAGACAAAGATTGAAGAAAAATCCAGACTGGTCTCTTAATTTTCCACGGCTGTATTTCCCCTGTTGTATAGTCGAATAACACAGGCCAGCAATGTGTGCTGGCCTTTAGTGAAGGAGTGAGGCCATGGTGGGAGGGCTGACTTGTTGCCAAGCTGAAATACTATCTCAAGCCAGCGTGTGAACTCTTCTTCTTGCTGGATTCTCAATGAACACAACATGCCAAGAGGCAGCGGAAAACTATTTACTAAATCCAGTGTTTATTCATAGGCTGCTGTTAAACTGTTTCCCCCTATTCTACTGAGTCGATGAAAACACACTGTTAACCAGGTAGCCACAGAGTGTCATTGTGAAGGAAGAACAGCAAAGCAAGTAGGAAACAGCACACATTTGCTATAGTATAATAATAGTCTAAAACACATTATGCATGAGTTAAGCTTTAAATACTTGGTTCAAAACATGGCGACAAATGGACAGAATGACTGATGTGTGGACCAATCAAAATCACGATGTTAGAAAGACCCGCCTCTTTCCACCGCAAAGTATCATGGCAAGTCACCACTCTGACCTAGGACATGTGGCATGGCTGCAGTTACACTAGTGCTATGTCGTTTGAGGCAGTTCCTGCAAATCTGCTGTCATGGCAAATACAAGAATCACAATTGTCATGCACATACACACAGAGAGAGAGAGAGAGAGAGAGAGAGAGAGAGAGAGAGAGAGAGAGAGAGAAGAGAGAGAGAGAGAGAGAGAGAGAGAGAGAGAGAGAGAGAGAGAGAGAGAGAGAGAGAGAGGAGAGAGAGAGAGAGAGAGAGAGAGAGAGAGAGAGAGAGAGAGAGAGAGAGAGAGAGAGAGAGAGAGAGAGAGAGAGAGAGAGAGAGAGAGAGAGAGAGAGAGAGAGAGAGAGAGAGAGAGAGAGAGATCAGGCTGCTCTGATGGAAAACCCCAGCAGCAACCCTCTTCACTCTCTCTCACTCTGAAAGCCTTTACAGCAGAAGACATGAGAGGAATCAGCTGCTTGTTCTCTCTCTCACACACACACACACACACACACACACACACACACACACACACACACACACACACACACACACACACACACACACACACACACACACACACACACACACACTATGAAGTGCATAACTTGAGTCAGTCCACTCTGCAGTCCCTTCCCCTTAACCCTCCTCCACTGGTATAAACAGAGCAGCTCTGGAGCATTCAAACAACCCCCCCCCCCCCCTCCTCAGTCATTCAGCTGGCCTGACTCCACTAAACGCCTGATGACATATTATACCACCATTGCATCTACCATGCATTGTGCTCTTACTCGATCAACCAAAAGAATGCATTGTGCTTTGTGCATAGATAGTATTGGGTGCCTGGTTACTAATCTTAACCACCGACACACAGACCAAACCCCCCATCAACAGATCAAACATTGTCCAGCTCTCTCAACAGTCTCACTTCAGAGCTCCAGTGCATAGTGTACTCTATAGCTGTTCTGGGGGCTTTCAATCATGCCCCATGTGAGAGGTCCACAAACCCTTTTTTTTTTTTCATTTCCATTTTGCTCATGGACTTGTGGCCCATGTTGTGGGCCTAGTAGTTTGTGAATTCTTGACCTTGGAGACAGAAGCTGCCTACACAGTCTCACCTCAAGGTTAATGTAGTAGTTGTACTTGAGCATTCCATCAAAAAGAGTGTGAGCTAGAGTTTGCAAAGTTGTCGAAAAAACACTCCAAAAAACAAAAGGCCTATGTTGAAATGGTAAAGAATTATACCTTGATATGGAAATTGCATAATGACTTCCTGTGCCCGATGCAAAAATGTCTTGCATATGTTGTCAAATTTCAGTCTAGAAAAGCAAAAAGAGTCATTTCCTCCAAAAACACTAACAAATACTCTCTCAAAAAAATTCTCTAAATCCCCACTGTAGTATAGGTATGTCTGCTATAGGGTGCCAAAACCTTGAAGTGTCTGGGTGAGCGTGCTTGTGTGTGGGCTTTGTTAAGTGGATAAATAGGTGGAGCCTCACTCTGGCTGGCTGGATGCCTGAGCTCCAAGCCAGGGCTGAGGAGAGACAACGTGTTAGCCTGTTAGCTCCTGAACAAGCTGGAGGATTCTCTATTGCACAGCACTTCTAAAAAGGTGGGGAAAGCCATTCTGGAGAATGTTCTTTTGAAAAGAATGACTTTGTCAAATCAGTGAATATCTCCTCACAAAGTGGACCCCCTTTGTTTACATTCCAGTTTACAGAGCCTAGGCTGTCCCTGCGTGCCAATCCCCATACTACCATACTATTTAGTATCCCAGAAAAAGAAGTCCCAATACATGCTTATCAAATGCAGTATGCCAAAAACCTTTTGTAATATGCAAACCAGCATGCATGCAAGTATGTAGTGCAGTAAAAAGAAAAAGTATGTGATTTGGAACGCAGGGTGTGTATTAAGCACACTCACAGTATGGACAGGAAGCAGATCGTGAGGAGATATTCACAGACTTTGACAAAAAAGTGATTTTGTCAACAGACATTCTCCAGGATCGCGTACCGTACCTTTAATGCCTCCTTACTCAGATGTGCATTTAAAGCAGCATAAAGATGCTTTTATATCAAAACGTTGTTAGCAACTGATATGAACAAGGTAACAGCTCACATTGTGACCCAGTCCACATGGGGCCAAATCCATCAAGTGTTCAACCACAAATATTTCCATGATATAAGTAACTAAACGTTGATGAGCATCGTTTCCCAAATGCAGTCCCCTGTGCCAAGGTGTAGTGCCTGTGCTAGCAGCAGGCAGGTGAATGGACCACCAATCCATTGTTACACTGCCCCACTTCCATGACAGGGAACAGAAATCAGCTCCACACAGGGTTCGACATAACGTATAGCCCGATGGCCCGGGGCCAGTAAAATCATATGCAGGGCAAGTTGATTGGCCAGTCACTGTCCCGCCCGGGCCAGTGACTGGCCAATCACAGTTCAGTATCTTTTTGTAGACTACATCATGGTTCATTGAAATGCGCGTTGAGAGTCGGAATGAAAGCAGTGTTTATTTAAGACTCAATATAATAAACCTAATATAAAATATATTTTTTAATGAAAGGCCAGTGGACAACCGATGCGTGGGTGTTTTGACAGGCGGGGCAACAAGCGGGTGCACTCTCGCTCCGTTGGCAGAGCTGCCTACCGTCCGCCTGCGAGTCGACAAATCAATCGACTTGCTTTGCCCCCTTTCTTTCTTCCCACAGCAGAGGTTCAGGTGCAGAAAATTATAACTGCGCTTTTCCTTTAGCTGCCGCCATTATGTTACAGTATTTGCATGCAAGCCCCAATGGTAATACAAATGAAAGGCTTTATTTAAACGCTGTGACTGCGTCTCCGGTGATTGTGTCGGTTGTAGCCAGAAACCAACGGAGGGACTCCGCTCACTGTACAGTTCCTATAGTCGCGCAGTTTGGCACTGTGTTTTCAGGCTCGAGACATTCAATCAGATCGCGGAAGTCTTTCCCATTGAAATCGCTAACGGGGGGAATATCCCCGGTTATTATTTTAGCCACAAACCACAGTTCATCTGCGCGACGGCTCACTCGCTGGCGAGATCACACGGTGAAACGCTGCTATGCTCGGACGAAGGCATTGTGTGTTTCTAAGGTGATTTAACATCATAGTCTTAGACGAGCGTTTAGCATTATGCTGCATATTTTGCACTGCATTGTTTTTTATCAATAGTTTGAAAAAATGGTCCCACACCGGACTCTTATGTGAAGCTGACATTTCATGGAGAAGTGACACTCGCTGCGCGCTCACGACCAGACGTGAACTCGCATATACTGTGAAATCTCCCATTAAAAAAACGGCCCTGATTTTCGGATTTCTATTCTATTTTTAAAGTCAACTTGAGCGCAAGTGGAAAACCGGTCATTCGGTCATTCACATCCCTAATGCATAGAGAAAGTAATAAAAACAGCCTACTACACCACAAAGACTGATCAGACCTTCATCTCTTATTTTTTTTTTATGTTTGAACATGACTTCTGCAGGTGAACTATTCATTAAACTGCCCAAATTCAAGAATAAAAACAACCATCAAACTACTGGACTTTAAAATACTGGCCCACTCTTTCAACATACTTTCAGTTGTAGGCTTCAAATTCAATATGTTTGCCTGGTTTTATATTATGTGTATGAGCAATATCAACATTTCATATAATTAACTAAAAGAAAAATAACCAAATCTAAAGGGAATATATATACTGTTACAGTATAGATATTCCCTTTAGATCTGGTTATTTTCTTTATTTTTCTAATACAGGTATTATAATGATTGACACTAAATTATGAAGAAAAAAAAGTGTGTGCAGGGCCAGTGAAAATATACAAGGGGCCAGTAAAACTCGGATCCACTGGCCCGGCGGGCCAGTAGGAAAAAAAAGTTATGTTGAACCCTGCCACATTTCTCCCTTAATGAGCGCTCTGTAGCCAGCATGTCCCCGTCACTCAAGCGGAGTGTGCTGGAGAGACAGGCATGGAGCGCTGTGGTTGGCACAGTGTGGAGCCCCTGATCAGAGAGAGAGAGAGAGAGAGAGAGACTGACCAGATGGACACTTGGAAGGTGCTTGATGCCAGGCCCCCTTGGTTAACCACACAACAAGAGCGCATCAATCTCCACCAATGCCAACAGCAAAATGGAGGCTGGCACCAGAGTGATGTTGGCCCGGCCTACACGTACCTTCCTGAGGCTTTCTTCTTGTGACGTCTGGCCTGGGCCTGGTGAGAATGGAGCGCACATGGAGGTAGACTCACACAGATCTGGACTGGGTTGTGGGGCCATACATCAAAAGATGGACACTCAGGTGGGTGAGTCGATTGAGAAATAGGTCTAACCTTTACCCACAAGAACCCATAAGCTGTGACTATCAAGAATCGCAAATGACAATGGATAAGAACAGGCGAGACTTGTGACCATAGCTTGTCAGAGGGTGGGACAGAAATGGAGCTCCCTTACAGGTCTTGTATCTCTTTGCTGTCTTTATCTCAGTACTCTCACTCCTCCCTTTTCTCTCCTGCTCGACCCATCACATGTACAGACGTGGGGGTTATTGGGGGCCTCCTGGTGGCTGCTCGTGTCCTGTGTGAGTGAGTTCACAACAGCCCTGGGGGGTTGACTTCCATAACTGTCATCCATCTCTACTCTTTTTACTACTTTCCCCATACTTCCCATGTCTCTCTCCTCTTAAGGCTGTTACATACTCCGCGAGAAGAAAGAACAAAGTTCTCGGTGACAGAGCTGCGAGAAGAAAATTACGTCATTTTCTTCTCTCAGCTCTTGTTTAGCTGTTCTCGTAGCTTGTTCTCGACACATCTCCCGGGCCGAACTTTCTTCTCGCAGCTTGTCCGAGAACTATTGTGTGATTGGTCAGTCTGAAGTCAATGAGGAAAGCGAAGTGAAATCAGCTGGCGCTACTGAGTCAATTACCATGGTAACAATGCGCCGCGGTGAGGAGTTCGGCAGTTGAGTTCTCGTGAAGTATGTAATGTCAGACCAGAAAGAACTTCTCGCAGCTCTGTCACCGAGAATCGCTCTGTCGCGGAGTATGTAACAGCCTTTATGTCCACAGTGAAAAGCATGTCTTCTTCGCTTTCACAATCACTCGTTTTAGTTTGATTGTGTGTCTCTTGAATGAGCCGGTAGCGGAGTGGAACAGCTGATTGGCGGAGTGATTCGCTGCACTGCACCGGCGTGAGTCGGCGTAGTAATACAATGGCCGAATTACGCTTGAAAAAAAAGTGCAAAGTTAACTAAAAAGCGGTAGAAAAAAATCCCACATATAGCTTAAATTCAAAAGGGATTTTTTTTTCAAGGTAATTTATATTTGTGCTGGAAAACCATTTTTCTTTTTATTCTGGCCCCCTCTGCAACAATACCATGCTGACTTCTGCTACAGTGACGTCTCCCCTAAACTCCTTATAGTGACTGCACTGACACCCATCTCCATGAGGTAACACACTAACTACGCCCAAGTATACCTCATACAACCCCACTTCAAAAATACTGAACTACCCCTTTAACTTTTGCATTCTTCAATGTAATATTCTCCTGCTGACTAATCCCATACAACTGCCAAGGTGCCCTGGAGCAAGGCTGTGATAAAAGAATGGTAGAAGGTTGAAGACCATTCAGATGGTGTCGGAGAGATGAAAGACGGTGTGAGTCAGAGCAGATAGGACTCAGTCAGAACCTTTTACATGCAGACTCACAATCGGGAAAATAAACGAAGAAGACTTCAACAGGACTTGTAAAATGCAATCGGCACATTAACGGACAACCGAAGTCGGATAAGAACACCTAGATAACTCGTTCATAGTCGGCATTCTGCCTGCATGTATACAGGATCGCATATCGGAGTTTGCAGCCTGGTCCACAAAACCATTTTAGTCTGTATGTTTAGGTCATATCTCCATGACAACACTGAGGGGGGTGAATTTTTTCGGACCACGCTAGTTTTTTATTTTATCGGAGGTTAAAATGTATTGGCGCGATCTCTTGAGTGACAGCTCTCCGCCCGTTGTCCCTCACTTTGCCTCGGAGGTATACGTCAGCTATCTCCGTCCCCCTCACAAAATGGCGACGCGCACAAACCAGGATTATTGGTGAATAACTGAGGTCAGCCCGGATGCTACATCCATATTATTTACTATCTATGGTTTGTTCACAACAGTGCAGATGTGCTGTTTGGTGGTACCGGGTAGCATTGCAGCCATAACATACCAGTGTGTGCCAGATAGAAGTATTACTGGGCACGTTTTTGTATTCTTGTCCTGCGTTTTACTTTGACAGACTGTTGAAAAAAAAAAAACTATTTCAAAAACATTTGGATGGAAAAAGCTGGAGACCAAAGACACTGGAAGACAATGGGTATATGGAGAGAAAGACAGTCATTGTGTTTAGCTTAAATGAGGAGAGAAATACACAAGACAGGGAAGGACAAAGAGAAGGCACGAGTGAGAAGAGGAACAGGGAAAAGAGAGAGTGGAGAGAGGAGAGAGAGAGGAGAGAGAGAGAGTGTAGAAGAGAGAGAGAGGGGGGGGAGAGAGAGAGAGAGAGAGGCGCTGAGTGTAATTAGCAGGTTGGGAGTTTACAGGAAGAACCCTGTGAACTAGGACACTTCATTCCCACACAACCTCAGCTCAACCTGCCTTCACAGCAGGAGAGAGAGAGAGAGGGAGAGGGAGGAGGAAAAGCATGAAGATTATATAATATAATGAATGTACAGTGAGTATCACACACACACACACACACAGTGGTGCTGCTGATACAGTGGGGGTATAGAGGGACAGAAGAGCTGCAAGCATGAGGCAGAGTCACCGCTTCATTTAATTAAGCTGCATCAACATGCAGAGGGGGGGAATCTGTAAAGAGGGAAACATCCAATGTATCTCCACCACACAAAGAGGAGCTGAGCACTGCAGGCCTGCTGCACATGGAATAGACTGTGGTCTCAGTATTAAACTGGATTCATTTTCTCTACACTGCCAGTCCCACCAGCTACTGAAAATACCATGTCCTACAGGAGGTTGAGGCTGATTTCACTTTAACAATGTCAACACACACACACACACACACACACACACACACACACACACACACACACACACACAGAGAAAAGAGAAAATCCCTGCATTTGGTACTACATTTTAGTACAACATTTAGTACATTGATTTACACTTTAATTGATTCAGATAGATTTCCCCAACAGCTTGTCCAAACACAGCTTTTAGCTCAATTAAAAACGTACATGCTTTAATTATATATTGTAATTCAAATTCCCCCTTATCTCCTGACCATCTACACTGAAATGTCCAACAAAAGACCAGATACAAACCATACATGATGGAGAAATGACAAGTGGATATCAAACAGACCACATACAGTATACTGTACACTCACCGGCCACTTTATTAGGTACAGCAGTTCAATTTCTTCTTAACACATATAACTTATCATCCAATCACATGGCAGAAACTCCAGTGTTTCCCCTACCATTCAGGCCTGGCGGGGCCGCCAGGCCAACGGGACCCCCGCCAGGCCAACAGCAGCCTAACTTAAAAAAATAATAATAATAAAAAAAAAAAAATTATTATCAATTTTTCATTGATTCCGTAATAATAATATGCGAGTGTCTGCGCGGCACTGTCGGTCTACCCCTCGTGTGCGCCTGTCTTTACAACCTCTCGTTTGATCATCCCATCAGCTGATCTGTGTGTCTGCGTGTGTGTGTGTCTGCGCGCGGCGCGATGCGCGTGTGTATTCGGTGCGGGTGCGCACTTGTTAAAACACGGAAGCCAATGAGCAGGAGCATGACTAGCAAGCAAACGTTGATCTAGTGGCGAAAATAAAACCAGCGCCTGCTCTATGGAGATACTAAGGACTCAGTAACAGGGACGTTGAACAGGAAAAAGTGCTGCGCAAAGTTTAGAAAGTTAAAATCGCTACGTCGCCGTGGCAACACAACCAATCTGTATCAACAGCTGAGACAGCGCTGAAAAAAACGGCATGCACTCGTTTCAGTAAGTTTACAGAAGTGCCACACTGCTACTGCCTTTGACATTCTTCTCAGAAAAGCATTCATTTATTTTCAAGGGACATATTAATTTATTTATTGTTTTAACTGTCAAGTTATCTTGAAAACAGCAGGCTATTGTAGGCCTACAAGCTTTATGTTTTTGTATTTTCAATGCTACTTTATTTGTATGTTTTAAATTGAGAAATAGGCAAGATGAAATATAATGGTCGGAATAGGGAATTTGCCTTATGTAGCACACATGTTGATAGGCTAATCATGATGTGTAGCCTATGTTAATTCATTTATTTTCAACAAGGCTATTTGCATTAAAAAAAAATAAAGAACATTTTTCAATAGGCTAGCTTCAAGGTGAGGTGATTCAGATTATTCCAGAAATGAGTCTAAACAGGACCTGTCTATATTAGATCTTAGTGTTTATTGTTTTTTTATTGAAATCCATGTGTTTTTCTTAAATAGTTTACGTGGCTTGTGTCTCCAAATTATTACAGAAAATAGTTATAGGCAGGGCATATGTTGTTTACAGAGCACAGAATTAATCAGATTTCGCCTCTCAAAGTGCACCAGATTGATGCATTTAACTTTAAAAGGATAAAGTTTTCTTCTGCAGGGGGATGCCCTCAGACCCCAGAAGGTCCATTCTCACCCAGCAGGATCTAAAAATCCTGTGAGAAACACCACATGTACAAACGTACTGAATGTGAAAGCATAACCCTATGCCCTCATTTTTAACAGGCTGTCAAAAGAGGCTCATCCCAAATGGAGTTCGTTTTGGTCAATTTCTTCTAGAAATTTGGTACGCACGCGGCACGCATACTCTTTATCAGCTCTTACCACCGGGCCTAAAAAAAATTCTAGGGGAAACACTGAACTCAATGCATTTAGGCATGTAGACCTGGACAGGACAACTCATTGAGGTTGAAACCGAGCAACAGAATGGGGAAGAAAGGGGTTTTAAGTGACTTTGATGATGGCAATTTTGAGGGTGCCTGAAGGGCTGGTCTGAGTATTTCAGAAACTGCTGATCTACTGGGATTTTCACTCTAAACCATCTCTAGGGTTTACAGAGAATGGCCCGAAAAAGGAAAAATATCCATCGAGTGGCAGTTGTGTAGGCCTTGTTGAAGTCAGAGGTCAGTGGAGGATGGGCAGACTGGTTCAAGAATATAGAAAGGCAACAGTAACTCAAATAACCACTCGTTACAACCAAGGTATGCAGAATACCATCTCTGAACGCAAAACACGACCAACCTTGAAGCAGATGGGCTACAGCAACAGAAGACCCCATCATGCCTGGTCTGATGAGTCTCAATTTCCGTTGCGGCATTCAGATGGCAGGTTCAGAATTTGGCGTAAACAACATGAAAGTATGGATCCATCCTGCCGTGCACCATCAACCATGCCATGTTCAAAGTCACTTAAATGCATTGAGTTGCTGCCATGTGATTGTCTGATTAGCTATTTGTTCTTACAAGCAATTGAACAGGTGTACCTAATAAAGTGACCGGTGAGTGTACAACTCATAACACAAAGGGTTTTGTTATCCAAGCCCCCTCCCCCCAGCAGCAAGGCTTAAGGGACAGGTTTTCTGAGTAAACTGGACTACCCCAGCCCCACAAGAGGACCTGTCCATTTCCTCTCTATCTGCTGGCACTAATGACTGTCACCATCTTAATGCTGAGCCATCAAAGGGTCACCAGAGAGGACCCAGAGGGAGGGTGTGTGGAGGGGGGCTTAAGGGTTGAGAGGACAGGGGGAGCTGACAGGGTGAGGGGGGCAAAGGGCCAGACCAGCTCCAGTAGTAAACACTCAGCACAGAGGGACATGAAAGGAAACACTGAGCCAGAGAAAGTGAAAACCCTCCAAACTGGAACGGCATGTCGAGGAAAACAAAGGAATGTGCGTGGCGGACAGGAGTGTGTGTGTGTGTGTGTGTGTGTGTGTTTCTTAGAAAAGCAGAGAGAGAAAACAGAGGGAGGCACAGACTGTGACGAGGAGAGGAAAATCCTTAGGTGCCTGCAGCCACACACACACACACACACACACACACACACACACACACACACACACACACACACACACACACACACACACACACACACACACACACACACACACACACACACACACACACACACACACACACACAGGGATATTTCTAGCTGCAGCGACTGCATGCTGCCATCTAACACAATTAAAATTCAACATTTTTAAAATACACTAATTGGCTTTTGTTTGTTTGTTCCTGGCTATAGCATGAGTTGTGTCAGTTTCCATTCACTGAGCATAGGTTTTCAGTATGTGTCTCTGTACTGGCACGATGCTAGTGGTAGCACACATGGCATCCTCATCACTGTGACAGACTGGCCTTCAACAGGACACTGTCTCAGGATGTGTCCACTGTTACCAAGACTTAAAACCATTTTCTCATGACTTTCTCTGATACAGAGTTGCTGGGAGACTCTCTCCTTTGGTGTGAAGGATAGGCCGCCGCCCACTGATGATGTCATGACACTCTGACCAATCAGTGGTCTGCAGTGTTTCACCGTTTAGACACAGGGCATGACAGTGAGGACTGCAGGGAGAGAGATGCTACACATTTCATAAGGAGTCTGTCTGTCTGTCTGTCTGTCTGTCTGTCTGTCTGTGCTCTCCGATCATTGTCGGCAGCTTATTACGATACAGCAGTTAGAGATTTCCCAGCCCTGCCTGCCCTCTTCCTCACAGCTCCCACCACATTTGATATTCCTGGAGTGTCTCGCTCTCCGCCGCACATTACAGAAGGAAGGAACGGCAGCTCTGCTGGTGCATTGGGCGAGCCACACTCAGACACATTCTCTCTCTCTCTCTCTCTCTCAGTCTAACACAGGGACACAGAGAAACACACAGTAAATTGCAGATGAGGTATAACTGTATTACAGGGGGCAGAGAACAGAGAACGGATACAAAAGGCCTAGACAAAAATATAAGGCTTAAGATCTGATGTGATGAATGTCAAACCATGTCACAGCAGACACATGGAGACACCGACAGGTTAAAGGAGTCTGTGGCCTGATGAGACACATCAACAACCAGCCTTAAGTTTAGCAGCGCACACACACACACACGCGCTATTTTTAGAGCCGTGCTTCCAGAATATCCCTCCCCTCTCCCCTTTTTAATGAGCCTGCCCTAAAACTTGCCCTACACTGCAATGGAATTAAAACTTGATTTAAGAGCACCCTGCAGTATGAGATTTATAAAACAAACAACAACAACAGAAGAGGAAAAAAGGATCGGGTTTCACTACAACTTTTCTAAGGGAAAGGAGGACTTTGCACAGGTTGAAGTACTGACTTTAAAACAAACACTCTGCAGCTACATGCCTGCACACACATCTGAGTACATCTAGTAGATTTATTAAGTATATATTGACTGGGCTGCATCATGAGATGGGATGCTATAAACATTCTCCAGCAATAAACTATTGACTCAATGTCCTGCAACACTAAAAAGAAAGTGGTTTTGGTCACTCACCAAAATACATTTAAAATAGATTGTATTTTGAAACATGGTTGTGAGAGAGGGCCTACTCAGCCAAACAACAAAGAAAGACAAGTGTACTTGAATGGACATTGAGTTTCACTGGGCCACACAGTAGAGCATGTCTCATGAAGTGCAAATATCACAGGTATTATTAAACATGGCTGATTGCATCAACACAAAAGATGCAGATGTATAAAGTCAATGCAAAGAATACAGTGAATGAAGATAGATGCAAAGTCAGTGTGTGAACCGCGGAGCCGACTGTTTCAAACTCATAACACGCAGGTGATGAGCAGAGCAGCACATTGATTGCTAGTGAGCTACCGCTAACATCTGTGCTGTTGGTACAATGGCTGGTTGGGCAAATCAAAAAATGGACTGCACAAACATTGCAGCTATCGAAATATGGGCAAGGTGATTAAATAACTGTGGATTCAATGTGAACGTGGAATATGAGGTACGTATGAGCACATGATATATTACATACATGATCATGGCCCCACAATTGTCAGTCAGAGTGAAAACGTCCTTACTTTCTTGTGTGTATTGAACACACACACACACACCAGTGTTTCCCCTAGAATTTTTTTTAGGCCCGGTGGTAAGAGCTGATAAAGAGTATGCGTGCCGCGTGCGTACCAAATTTCTAGAAGAAATTGACCAAAACGAACCCCATTTGGGATGAGCCTCTTTTGACAGCCTGTTAAAAATGAGGGCATAGGGTTATGCTTTCACATTCAGTACGTTTGTACATGTGGTGTTTCTCACAGGATTTTTAGATCCTGCTGGGTGAGAATGGACATTCTAGGGGGGTCTGGGGGCATCCCCCTGCAGAAGAAAACCTTATCCTTTTTAAAGTTAAATGCATCAATCTGGTGCACTTTGAGAGGCGAAATCTGATTAATTCTGTGCTCTGTAAACAACATATGCCCTGCCTATAACTATTTTCTGTAATAATTTGGAGACACAAGCCACGTAAACTATTGAAGAAAAACACATGGATTTCAATAAAAAAACAATAAACACTAAGATCTAATATAGACAGGTCCTGTTTAGACTCATTTCTGGAATAATCTGAATCACCTCACCTTGAAGCTAGCCTATTGAAAAATGTTCTTTATTTATTTTTAATGCAAATAGCCTTGTTGAAAATAAATGAATTAACATAGGCTACACATCATGATTAGCCTATCAACATGTGTGCTACATAAGGCAAATTCCCTATTCCGACCATTATATTTCATCTAGCCTATTTCTCAATTTAAAACATACAAATAAAGTAGCATTGAAAATACAAAAACATAAAGCTTGTAGGCCTACAATAGCCTGCTGTTTTCAAGATAACTTGACAGTTAAAACAATAAATAAATTAATATGTCCCTTGAAAATAAATGAATGCTTTTCTGAGAATGTCAAAGGCAGTAGCAGTGTGGCACTTCGGTAAACTTACTGAAACGTGTGCATGCCGTTTTTTTCAGCGCTGTCTCAGCTGTTGATACAGATTGGTTGTGTTGCCACGGCGACGTAGCGATTTTAACTTTCTAAACTTTGCGCAGCACTTTTTCCTGTTCAACGTCCCTGTTACTGAGTCCTTAGTATCTCCATAGAGCAGGCGCTGGTTTTATTTTCGCCACTAGTTCAACGTTTGCTTGCTAGTCATGCTCCTGCTCATTGTCTTCCGTGTTTTAACAAGTGCGCACCCGCACCGAATACACACGCGCATCGAGCCGCGCGCAGACACACATACACACACGCAGACACACAGATCAGCTGATGGGATGATCAGACGAGAGGTTGTAAAGACAGGCGCACACGAGGGGTAGACCGACAGTGCCGCGCAGACGCTCGCATATTATTATTACGGAATCAATGAAAAATTGATAATCATTTTTTTTTTTTTATTATTATTTTTTTTTAAAGTTAGGCTGCTGTTGGCCTGGCGGGGGGTCCCGTTGGCCTGGCGGCCCCGCCAGGCCTGTACAATGGTAGGGGAAACACTGCACACACACACACACACACACACACACACACACACACACACGCACACGCACACGCACACGCACACGCACACGCACACGCACACGCACACGCACACGCACACGCACACGCACACGCACACGCACACGCACACGCACACACACACACACACACACACACTTAACATCCGTGCAAGTGTCCTCCCCTCCCAGCAGTGATTGAAGCTTTCCTCTGCCTGCCAAATTCTTTCATTCAGGTCTTAATGGGCCTTGAAACAGTGCAGAGTGGTCCTGCATCAGTGCCCTGGTCTGTGGGGAACACAAAGCCTAGCCCCCCCCCCCCCCCCTCCCCCCTCTGTGGGGACAATGGAGCAGGAGGGAGGAAGAGGACCTGGAATGACCCACCACCACGTGCCAACACACACCACCACAGTACAGTCACCTGCCAAGGAAAGGATGAGGTGCTGATTGCCACCATGGCCAACTTTACAAATCATCCATCAACAGCAGCCCTCACAGTAAGTCCCTGCTGCATTAGAAGGCTCTGCACATCAAACACTGCCTTCTCCAGACAGCTACATTAAAGACTAAATACTTCCTCTTATCCCCCACTGCTCAGTCACCCATGGGGATGAATCACATTACCTCATTGGCTAAGCCAGCATATGGCCAAGCAGAGAACAACAACAACAACAACAACAACAACAACAACAACAACTCCAAGTCCCTTCTACAGGGGGGCCTTAAAGTATGATGTCATCAAGCTGAATGCTACTGTACCATGTACTTGATGGTCAGGACTGTCCAGATTGACAGTAAGCAGCAGACCCAGTCAGTCCCATCATACTAGTGTAACAGTCATAGATGAGCCTGGGCTGTTGTGGACTGGACAGATGGAAGACTTTCCCATGACTACAGCATAGTATGAATAGTGACATTTATACCATGCTGTAGTCTCCATGGGTAGAACACTTAATGACAGTAGCAGGTGCTTTGAGCTCCCTGGGGAGGATCCATACAGCATCCCAAGAACAACAGTGAGGGTCAAGCCTGTGCAATCACCAACAGGCTCCTAATATTGGAAAAAGCCAGCCAACAATTACAGATGTGTTGTAAAGTCACCTGACCTGTCCCCCCCTGACTGTGTGTGTGTGTGTGTGTGTGTGTGTGTGTGTGTGTGTGTGTGTGTGTGTGTGTGTGTGTGTGTGTGTGTGTGTGTGTGTGTGTGTGTGTGTGTGTGTGTGTGTGTGTGTGTGTGTGTGTGTGTGTGTGTGTGTGGTGATAGAGAGGGCATTGAGGACGAGGACTGCTGCAGTGTCTCCACAGTGACGCTGTGTGAATACCACTGAAGAGCCTGAGGAACTATTACAGCCATCAATCAGATTGACTGGGCTGCAGCAGCAGCAAGCACACTGCTGCTCTACACTCACACCTCCTTCAAGACTAAAGGCCAGGACACACCAGTCCGACAACCCGAAAATGGTGACTGCCGATTCAGGGAGCTCCAGTCTTCCCGTCTCGGCCGAAAAAGTGCAAAGAACACACCAAACCGACTGTTGCCTTTCCGTACGCTCTGCGCTTGCGCGGGACGTAGTGTCTCCATAACAGCAGGCGGCGCTAATCTGTATTGTGGCCCAAAAAAATACGGAAGCCGGAAATTATGGGACGGCTCTCTAGTCCAGAAACATAGATAGAAATACGTATTTATATTTATGGACCATAAAGAACACCATTTTTAGCAAAGAGTGTCGAGTATGGTGTCGAGCAGTCAACAAGGGTTGATGCATGTGAGTACTAGCTGAACGAAACAAACAAACACATTAAAACGATGGCTAACTGTTGTTAGCTGTTTGTGCTACCCGCCTCACTTCCGGGCTTCACTGATTCGCTAGCCCTCCACAAATCAAATTGCTCAAACTGAAAGACTGTCAATCGGCTCAAAAGAAGCCCGACGACATCAACTACGACCGATTTCACGGCACACACCAAACAGATTCGTGTCTCCGTCCCCTCGAAACTCTACGACGGCGATTATCGGGCCGGTGTGTCCTGGCCTTAAAGGCTAGTCAGGCCAGGCTGGGGATGCTAACGCCAACTGATCTGATGCTTTAGCAGCTAACACATTATGACTTAAGGTGGACCTAGGCTAACTCTCTTACAGTGCAGAATCTAGCTGTGAAGTTTAGGATGCATTAGACACAGTGGCACAGTAGATAACCAAAGTTAGCCAGAAATACATGGCTAACTTGAACTGTTTAGACATTTTAAATCCCCCTTACAAAACTGGTATTCAAGCTGGAAGCTAAATACTGTGTGATTAGTTAAGACCATGGGTCACCAACTTTTGGTTTGCGATCCACCTAGTGATCTTTTTGGGTTTACTTGTTTATTTCATCATAACAGGCTTCGTCGATGTGACGTCACTTCAGGTTCGCACTGGATTGTGGGTCAGAATCGCACAAATAGGATGCTGTTTTCAACACTAAAAATCTTGGCCGGATGTAGTAGACATCCGGGTACTTCTAACCATCCTAATTCTGGCCACAAGAATCGGGACATCCTAAATATTTTTTTCTACCATACTTAATAGTAGAAAGTATGCGATTCGGAACGCAGGGATAGTTTCACATTAACAGTGTTCACATGGAGGCTATTTTTTTTAAAGATCATTATTGAACAGTGACCAAAAAAAAAGGCCCTTAAGTGGTTTCAGGCCCGGGGACATGGAGGTGAGGTGCGGTGTGTCTAAACCCATGGAATCATTGATTTAACTACATGTGCGCAAGATTTAAACCCCTTTCAGTGGATTTAGTTTTAAATATTGGAGGAGATGCAGATGACAAACCTTCAGCCTCACTAAATTGCCTCCACCTGGTGATTTCCGTCATGAAGGGAAAAAGACCTGGAGCTGCAGAAGGTATACTGGCAAAGACCTGCAGCGCTGCCTTCAATGGACAGCTTTGATAACAAGCCAGATCTGATTCATAGTGTACACACTGTTGAAATCAGTATTATACCCAATACATCACATTTGGCCACATGTTTCTCATTACCCACAAGCCATTCAGCCTGTGTTAAGGTATTCATAGAGATAGACAGAGCTTCTTCCCACATTCATATATGCAAGGTTGACACAGGCTTCCCATAAGGTGGGAGAGGGGGGGGGGGGATCTTTAGCCTGTTTTCCTATTAAAACTCTGGCTGGCCTGACTGTGCCTGGACAAGCCTCTGTGAAACTAGATATCTGTGTGGAAATGCCTGGGATGTTGGCAGGCCTCTACAACAGGGACCAGGAGAAGAATGGTACCAGCCAGGCCGAGGTTAGAGAAAAATTGATTTATTATGTCAGTCCGATTGAAACCGGGCTTTTAAAATGTGTTAAAAAAAGGTAAGTCCGACTGAAATTGTACTGAATCGAATTTCTCAAACTCGAGTTATCACAGCCAGGTGCGAGTGCGATTCATTAATTTTTTAAAGATCGTTCTCTTGAGTCAGCAGATTTAAACACTACACCATTTACTACTACACCTACAATACTTTGCTATAAATGGCCAGGTAACATTACAAACATGTTCAGGTCAGAGCAAGAACAACTTTGTGAGTAGCGCTGCATACAGTAGGCTACTTTATCATTCCTGCATCAATAACTGAATCCATGTGGAAAGAAAACTGCAGCGAGATGTAACAGTTCACTCTGCTGTAAGTTCACGCCTTTGTTCCGTTCATTACCAAACGGATCAATAGGTTGACTGATTTAACCAGTTTCCCCGTCAGGTGTAGTTTCCTTAAAGGGGCAGCGCTTTAAAGAGTCAAATATACCCTTGGTTCCAATTCTAATACTTCCATACTATTTAGTATGCCAGAAAAAGATTTAGGAGGTCCCAATACATGCACGTCAATTGTAGTATGCTGAAAATACATAAATGCCCCACTAACTCCAATAGCATTTTGGATTATTCGTCTTTATTCTTGACATAATGAAAAAAAAAATCTTCCCTATTTGATTTGTTTCTCTCTCCTATGGCCCTCATACTCTTCTGTACTTTGATAGTAGTGTAGTAAAAAAGAATTGTGATTTGTGATTGGAAATGGCAGGATTAATCTCAAACTCTGTTACCACGGTGATCTAGCCAGGTAAAAAAAAAGAGAGCCACCTTTCGTGATACTGAAAAAAAACTCTGGCTTTAGGCCTCAACAGACCTCGCTCAGACGTTAAACTGGCTTGGTGGTGGTGCACTCCTCTGGTTCTGAAGGTAGAAACACTCATATTGCATCAGGTCTTATTGTGGTTAAGTGAATCTGACAGACAAAGAAGCTCAGCGTCCCCAAAGAACCAGAAGCCAGTGAAACATTCCTTCATAAAAGAGAAGTGACAAGTAGCCGTGGGCCTCATTGTGTGGGGGGGACAGAGCTCACAGGAGGTGGGGGGTAGTGTGGAGCAGCATAGGGAGGCTTCTCTATCACCAACATGGCCCTGCTGACCCACAGTTAACACCTGGATCCTCTCCACAGAAAAAAACCACACACTCCCTGACACACGGACCGACAATAATGGAGGGGCAACATTGACAATCCAGTGCAGAGACATCATATTAACAAACAGGCATCTCACTCCAATTATAAAGTCATTAAGAAGCAAGTGGAGCAGCAGATAGAGGATGATAATTAAACATGAGTAACTGACGAAGTAGAGAGGCAGGTAAACAGTTAAAAAGGGACAAGGACCTGGAGGCCCTAATGAGCCACACAGTCCTTTTCAAACCGGCGCCTATTATCCTGTTAATGGATCCTGGAGGAATTCCTTCACATGGCATTAGGGGTTCCCCTGGAGAGAGAGCTCAAGCTGGGGGGGAGATGGGAGGAAGAGGCCCTGGGCTTTATCCTGCCCTGGAACCCCCTTATTCAGCTCCATTGGTCATGCACAGGTCCTCCCTCGCTGCTCTCTCACACACACACACACACACACACACACACACACACACACACACACACACACACACACACACACACACACACACACACACACACACACACACACACACACACACACACACACACACACACACACACACACACACACACACACACACACACACACACACACACACACGGAGCAAGGGGAACCAAACCAGTGTGCCTACTGCTGCTGTGGCGGGGCCCAGGGCCTGTCAGTTCATCTGGGCACACACAGCTTGTCTGCATTAAGGGGGGGGGGGGGGGACAGATCAATGCTGTCACATCTCCTCAGCCAGAGTCTCAGCAGTGTGAGGAGAAGCTGGCTGTTTAGCGCCCTCCTCCTGGATGACTTTCAGCCAGGGGCCTGGCAGGATGAGCAGGGTAGAGATGGGGGACGGACACATAGAAACTTGCCCTGCGTTCCAATCCCCATACTTTTGTGCTTGTGAGTATGGTAGAAAAGATTTAGGATGTAAGAATTCTTGTGGTTGAGATTCAGTATGCTTAAAAATACCTGTATGATGTCTACTGCACCCGGCCGAGATTTTCGGTGTTGAAATCAGCATGCTATTTGGGCGATTCTGACCCACAGTCCACTGCGCACTGGAAGTGACGTCACATCAACGGAGCCTCAGAGTGAAAACAACTGGGCGATGTGACGGATATAAAAGCAAGAGGCAAGATCAAGGCGCAATGTTATGATGAAATAAATAAGTAAAAAGTATGTCCCAATTTTATTTTTGTAATCAGCTGTAGTATGTAGAATAGATCAATGAAAGAGTGTGTTATTGGGAACACAGGGAAAGAGAGGGGAGGGAAGAAAGCAGGAAAACAGGGCTGATTGGCGAGAGTGTGTCTGGCTTTAGGTCAGGCCGTCAGGGAAGGACAGGGAATACAAGGGCCAGAGCCACATACTGCACTGCTGACCGCTTCCACCAGGGGAAACACACCAATAGAAGCCCACACACAGGCAGCCAAACGCCTCATAAATCCCTCCCTTCATGGCCAGACAATAGAAATAAAAATAAAAAAGTGATTCCTTTCGAGTAGGCGTGGCCTGTTTCTGAACGACAGAAAGAAAGAAGGAAGGAAGGAAGGAAAGAAAGAGATCCCTCTCTCTCTCTGCTTCAATGTGTTCCAGATGGTGATGTCATTTGTGGAAAGGCAGAGCTGACTGACTGACTGGCCACATGTCATACACACACTCTGGGCATGAGGAGAGTCAAAATCAGCAGAGCACCCACCACAGGAGACAACACTACACACACACTACTTTATCATTACTGCAACTTGAGGTCACACACAGACCCATTCAAACCACACATAGAACAGAGAAAAACCAAGCAACATAGATACCTACTGTGAGTGTGTGTGTGTGTGTGTGTGTGTGTGTGTGTGTGTGTGTGTGTGTGTGTGTGTGTGTGTGTGTGTGTGTGTGTGTGTGCGTGTGTGCGTGTGTGTGTGCGCATGCTGGTGTAATAACTCAATCAGTGAAGCTTGTCCATCTCCAATGGGATTCTGGTGGTATCTGTTTTGCCCCGTACTGTTAACCAATCAGACGGGGTCAGAGGTGCCTGCTGAGTGTTAGACAAGGTTGGTTCAAACAAGAGAGTGTGTGCCAAGGCCACGCGCAGGGCCCAACATTAACACAAAGTGGAGGAAGAGAAGGAGTATTGCCCTGAAAATGATCACACCTGTATCCGTTTCATTACAATGGTTTCCCCTGTGGTTGTCATGCTTTAAAAGAAAAAAATACATTTTCACAGTACACAGGTATAATCAATACCATTTACAAAGGCGACATTCTATCAAGGTAAGCTTTCTGCTATGGCCCTGCTGTATGCTTTCTGTCTTTGACTGGGACACAACTGAAGCTGAGCCATCAGTAATGTTGTGATTGATTACATATGAGAATGTCTTGCCTTGTGTAGTCAAATTCTGTGTAGTCAATTGCTGCAATACCCATTACAATGTCCTAAAGCCCAATATATTCATTATCACACTAGACACATACATGCATAACATCTTCACATTTCAGACAGCAAAACCATCAAAAACAAATCTCCAAACTCTCAGAGTGTCATCGCTGTGTGTGTGTGTGTGTGTGTGTGTGTGTGTGTGTGTGTGTGTGTGTGTGTGTGTGTGTGTGTGTGTGTGTGTGTGTGTGTGTGTGTGTGTGTGTGTGTGTGTGTGTGTGTGTGTGTGTGTGTGTGTGTGTGTGTGTGTGTGTGTGTGTGTGTGTGTGTGTGGTGCATGCGTGCGTACAGTCCCCTCATATCAGCACCACCGCATGAGAACGTGCAGGTTTAAATAGGACCCAAACTGCTCCCTAGGCTTAAAACCTGACCGCGTGTGGTCCAGGTCCCCATGCTGAGGTGACTGCCACAACATGGGGGACAAGTTTGACACACAAAACTACTACTACTGCTGCTGCTGCTGCTGCTGCTGCTGCTGCTGTGATGGAGATTTTCACCTGTTTAATAATAGGGTTGAAGAGAGTGCACCAGAGGATTTGGCCGGGTTGATAGAGCTGTGCCAGTAAGCACAGTAAGGGTAAATGATTCTATTGTTCCATTGATTGAGTGAGTGAGTGAGTGAGTGAGTGAGTGAGTGAGTGAGTGAGTGAGTGAGTGAGTGAGTGAGTGAGTGAGTGAGTGATGTGCCAAATCTCAAAATCTACAAATCTACAGGAAAAAGAAGCCCATGATCTTGCACAGTGTGTATCATGTTTTACCATTGGGGAAATCTGCAAGCCATTTTTTCATATACACGCCTTGTCTTGGCTTCTCATGCCAATATGAACTGTATAGATAGAGGCTTTGTCACACCATGCAGGATTCAGTTTCTGTTAGTCAGGTCTCCCTCATTGTTACACCCTGCATTTAAATCATACTATCCAGATACAGAGAAAGGCAGCATTCAACAAAAGAGGACATTACCAATGCAATTGCACACTGTGGAAGGATTTGAATGTACCGTCATGGTGGCCCCTACCCTTTGGAGAACATACTGTCTCTTATCATAGAACACACCGTTAACACGACCACCAGTGTATCAATCTCTGAAGACAGACGTGATATACCATTTTGTTGGCTGCTAATCTGAACCAAGTATTGTTCCTTTCCATCTCTAGCATTGTCTATCTATCTATCTATCTATCTATCTATCTATCTATCTATCTATCTATCATGTATTGCACAAATAATGAAGGCAAGCTCAAAGGAGCCGCATGCTGTAGTTTCACCTGTCAACACTCCACAGGTTTCTATAATATTTATAATACAATACAACCACCATAGAAGGCGATAAGGTAAGCTGTCCCTGAATGCCACATGTGGCAGGGGGGAGGAACAAGCCGAGCCCTGCAGCCAGAGGTTTCCACCACCGTGCCACGATGGAGCGAAAACAAAGCAGAGCCGTGCGGAGGGGGGAGGCAGAGGAGACTCTCCCCGCTCTATGCACAGCAACAGCCCTGAAAACCGCCTTAATAGAACGTGTCAACACCCTAAATCAGATTATTGTCGTCCCCTTTGCATGTTAGACCCGTTAGATTCCCTTTAACAATACGTGTGCTGTGTTTGAGGGCGCGCGTGCAGCCACCACCGCTTCACATGTCGCGTGAAGCGCCGCACGAGCACCCACAGCAGCCACCATTAGCTTGAATCATAAAGAGGAAAAAAAGACAAGCGTTGACTGGAGGAGTTGACTAACCTGCGGGTGTTGCTCCGAAGATCCGCACCACTGGCACTTTCTTCACGTCGCTCTCCCTGAATTCAGAGTAGCACACATCCAGGTCCTTGATGGGACTTGCCAGGTAGAAGTCTGCGGTGACTATCCGCACGGCAAACATGACTGTCAAGAGAGAGGAGCGACAAGACGAGCGAGAAAAGCTACACACAAAAAACTACTGTTAGGAGTCCATAAGGTTCGGGGACTTCGGTGGCAAGTCGAAACCAGCCGTGGGAGCTGCTGTCACGGTTTGCAATACAACGACAAAGCAGAGGGGAAGCCCGGTCTGGTTCCATGAAAAAAAAAAAAAACGCCAAAAAAGATTCCCGTGGCTTAAGCGCGCCACCGCCGCCGCGAAGGTTGCGCTGCGGCCGGGAGAGCTAAACTCGACGGCGGCGGGTAAATGCAGGACGCTCCGCAGCTGTCGGCTCCATGTTGTACTTGCGATTATGGCTGTCCCCTTGCTTGTAGCTCTGCCTCTGTTGTGTTTTTGTTTTTCAGCCAGGAAGACGTTCTACAGTCTTCCGGTATGTCGCGCTATTTTTGCCCCCAAATCACTGCCTCAGAACTATTCCCTGGCAGTCCCGTGGTTTTATAAGACAGTCCCTCGTTGTGTTCCCTCTTCCATAACAGGCTAGTCTACGTTAGCTAGGCTAAGCTAGTGCAATGCAGAACAGTAACACTTCCGGCTACATTCTGTCAAAATAAAAGCGATGTTGAAGCGCCTCTATCGCAGTCTCAAAAAGCAGCACCAGAGTGAAAACCAGAAACCACCGAGTTATTTTGAAGAACTAACGTCTGGCACATTACTTTATGGTCAGCAGTTATGAATGAGAGGAGGCATAGTTGTTGTATGCATCCACTGCCTGGCCGCTTACCATACTGCGCAGCAGCTTATTTCGCCAGCAGGACACAGTTCATATTCGTCTACCATACTGTCTATGGTCAGCTCTAGACGTTTTCCGTAGAAATATGAGCTAAAACAGTGGCCGTGAAAAAGGAATGTATTGGGTGTGTTCTTGTCCTCAAGTGCCTCGTCTGCTACAAATGATGTAAAGCTAAGTTTGTACGCATTCAACAGTAATATCCGGAATCATCCTGTTTGGTATTTTCAAAGTAATAGGCTAGTACAAAACAGAAGGGTAGTAGTGGCTAAAACGGGATTTTTGATCACCACCTCGTACTAAAACTACACAGATATAGTCCAGGCATTATATAACCTGACCTCTCAAAAATTGCAACAGAAACCATTTCAACTGTTTTTGACTCATGAATATGTAAGTAATAACATAGGCTACTAAAAGTCTTAAGGAATCCATGTGGTGGAAAGTTATTTTCTAAGGGTTTTCTTAACCACACCTTTTATGTCAATGTTCGGCTTCCTAAAGTACTGTTTTATGGTAGAGGGGATATGTGCAAAATTGTTAACCTTTTCAGAAAAGCTTGAAACTTGGTACACTTATACAGTTTGGGTCTCTGAACATTTTCAGATATTAAGCCATTGCAAAATCGAATCATGGTTGCCATGGCGA
>NC_137223.1:3085000-3112500 GCF_949987685.1 Ammodytes marinus | reverse complement strand
TGACCACGATGATCAGCACCGATTTCTGTAAGAGGAAATGTTAACGACACTTTGGACTGAAGATTTTACACACACACACACACACACACACACACACACACACACACACACACACACACACACACACACACACACACACACACACACACCATCTGCTCAATATTCAGACTTACATCATTCAAAAATCTGTCCATCCATTTGGTGATGTCCATATTTCGGACTCGATCGTCAAAGATGTCGATCTGTTGAGAGGACAGGTGGAGTGTGTGAGTGTTTGTATGGAAAGTCCCTGAGAATCACAGCAGGATGATGGAGACAGACATGAGACAGAACGTAGGTAGGCCTACTCTGGGTTTGAAGCCCTGGTCGGTCAGAAAAGAGGCAAAAGGAAGCATGAAATCGGCTACGTCCACGGAATAGGTGATGAAAAGATTCCCTGTTAACACAAATTCATCAAAACATCAATACGTTTGCTCCGTTACATTCTTTAAGATCAGGACACAATGCACATGTTCCATGGCAAGGGATGTCAACGTGACTCACGACACTCCTCTGGCAGGCTGACTATCCTCCTGATCTCCCTGGTGGCTGGTCCTGGAGGGGCTTGGAAGGAGCGCTCCACACTGACCTCATGCATGACATTTATAGGAGGGGCCACAGACACAGGTCCATGGGGCATTCTAGGAGCCTCTGCAGGTTGCAGCCTGTTATGAGGTGGATTCCTATGGAGGGAAAGAATCACTTTGATATTTGTGTATGAATCAATGGTAAATTGAAAACTTTTTCTTGGTTTTTTACAGACCCAAAATGGTTTACATTGTTTTGTACACATTCACCCAATCACACACACGTTCATACACCGATAGCAGCAGCTGACACGCAGGGTGCATAACTACCGGGAGACATTTAGGATTCAGTGTCTTGCCCAGGGACATTTCGACATGAGACGGGGGATGGAACCACCGACCCTGCAACCCAGTGGACGACTGCACTACCCCATTTCGCCACAGCCCCCCATATTGAAAATATGAGATGCTAAAGAGAGCTAGGAGGAAGTGTTGTTCTCTTACCTTGACTGTTGGTGGTGTGGAGGCTCCTGGCGTGGTGGACTGATAGGGTAATGTTGAGGAGGATGACGGGGCTGATGTGGTGGGGGGCAGCAGGCACACTGCCTGACACAGCTCCCCTGCATTGGACCGGGGCCTGCAGAGAGATGTGGAGCAGAGGACATGCCTAGTTTTGGGATCATGGTTTTCCAGTTCTAGCAGTATAATGAGGTCATGCTGCTGACTCAATGGAACACAATGGAACAGCAGCCAAATGACACCTAACAGGGTTGGGGAGGCAACTCACTTTTTTCAAACCAAATGTATCACAGATGTCCCGATTACAGGATCTGTAAGGAATCCGATATATACAATTATGTCCTGTAGTTGTACTCTATCGTGTGTCCTACATTTGGAACACAGTCATTTGAATAGTATGGTTTCTGTGGGCTAATGCTGATATTATGACTATGTTGCTTGCAGTCAATTGTATTAAATAATAGTAAATTATAATATAATAATATCTGGATATGACTAATTATAACCTACTACCAATAACACAAACTATTTTATGTGCCATGGGACACTAAACAGTCTCCAATGAGACCCACATGAAATGGTTTTAGGGCAAACAGCTCAAGACTAGCCTGGAATACCAGACCTGTCGCTGGCTAATTAAATATGCTATGGGTCTAGATTTCCTGGCTACATCAAGACAGCATGAACTTCCCTTTTGACAACAGGGAAAACTTGGTACAGATTATAGGCTACAATTAATGTACAAGGCTGAACCGCAGTGTATAGAGCGACTTTAAATGCTAATGTCAGCATGCTAGCCTAGCATGCTCACAATGATGGGGGTCATCTCAAGGTTCCCAGGACTCTGCCCAATGATGATGCTAGCATCTTAGCAT
The DNA here is from genome assembly GCF_949987685.1 of Ammodytes marinus. Lineage (NCBI taxonomy): Eukaryota > Metazoa > Chordata > Actinopteri > Uranoscopiformes > Ammodytidae > Ammodytes > Ammodytes marinus. The sequence goes on along the minus strand of NC_137223.1, from coordinate 3,110,540 downwards.
GCTACATTCACTAATCACAACTAAATACAAAGTACTGGACCTTATTATTAATTACAGTGTATTGTGTTTGGACTTTCAATGTGAGACCCACCATCGGACATGGCCATGCCTAAAACCCTGCTGCTAGCATCGCTAAACAAGCAAGTAGGCCTACTGTTTTGTTGGGACTTGGGACAGCAAAATATTTTTTAAAACACATCTTATAATAGGCATATATCTAAACTACCTTAAATTAGCTGCTATGTAAAACTAAATGAATGAACAAGTAACTCATATACAGCAATATCTTTCTGAAGTCTGCTAACATTAGCCATCATAAGCTACTTGCCAAACCAGACTAATAACAGGACTGTAAACCAATATGAAACGATAGTACATTTATTGCTAACAAATTCACTCTTTCTTTTTCAAGAGGGAGATTGTTTTTCTTCTTTCAAAAGTAACTTAGTCTATCTATTTTAAAAGACACTTTTTCTCCCTTCCTCACCTGGTAGGCCTATCCAGCCACCCAGAACAGATGGTTTTTATTCATCCGTGTTTTCAGATATACTATCTGTCTGCATCCACAGCACAGCAACACAGCAGAAGTGAACACAATTTGTGGTGCTCACAGCATTGAAAATGACATTGTAAAGACTAAAGGAATGTCCTATGTATATTTGGTGTTATCCACAGACCTCACTTTGAACTGTTTTCTTCAAAACTACCTCCAGATTAATGGCAGTGATCGTTTGTGGACAGACTCATTGCTGTTGAATTTTTAAAACGATTAATTCTCCACTATAAGGAAGGTTAATAACACAGAATTATTTGTTCTCATGTTGTTAATTGTCTGTACATAGTATTTTGTCATTTCTAAAAACGATATACAGACATATTCACCAACACCGGCAGCAAAGTTAGAGACTACAAGAGTGTTTTTATGTTTTCTAATGATCATGCAAAAGTAACACTGACCGGGCCTCTGTGCTGCTGGGTATGGTGATAGGACATTGTGGGTGTTGTGAGAGAGGAGAGGGAGAGGATGCTCCAGGCTTTCTGCATCGTCCAGGGAGTTCTCCTGGGGACACTTTATGGCTCGCTCAAAGCCACTGCTCTGGTTAATCCTGAGGTGGTGTTCATCCAGCGGTGCCTGCCCTCTGACAGCTGGAGGCCACACACCTTTCACCTGTCCTGGGTGAGGAGAGGGGAGGTAGCCAGGGTGGTACTGGCTCTCAGCTGGTCCCCACTGGCCCTCATGGTGGGCTTGCTCCTCACAGCCATGGTCCTGTGGCCTGCTCTCTGCATGTCCACTGCACTGTTTGCAAGAGGGAGCCAAGGCCAGCTCCAGACTGGAGGGTGTCATGATCTCATCCATCTCAACAGGCACGCTCTGGTGCGGGCACGGTCCTGACAACAAGAAAAACTGGTTTGCAACACGACTCTGGAAGACATTGTAATATAGGCGGGACGGATTGATCCCGACTGATTTGGTTGCTTACCTCTAAGAGGCTCCATTTTGTGTCACAGAAGGAAGAAGATTCTTAAAGTGAAAGTGGAAACAAGGTTAAAAGGAATTCAATAGAGCTCGACAACTTAAAGAGACACATACAATACAATACAATACACTACTTTACATGAGCACGACTGGCAAGAAACCAACTGTATTGTGTTGGATCTGAGAGAGAAAAAGCACACGTTTACCAACAGAGTCACTGCCAACAAGTAAAAGCTATATCACCACCAATGAAATTCACATCATACAAATCAAATAGCAGACAGAAAGTATTGGAGTAAACATGATGAGTCGTGTGAACTGTTCTAAGGAGGAGGTTTTAACACATTCTTGTATCCTCACTGAATATGTTACACACTACATGTCCCTTTAGAGGTGGCTTTGAGTGTAACATAACAGCACACATACGCTGCAGAGTGGTACAAAGGTCAAAATCACTGATCTAAAGGTATTTCAGGTATGCACTCTTATAGGTGACCATGTCAAAAGCATGTTCCCCTCTATAAACACACAAAGAAAGAGTCAAGTAGAAGTCTCCCACACGTACCTTTTTTTTGTTAGACTTGATAATCCCCAGCCACGGCACAAAAACTTGTTCTACGGCAAACAGGAAACATTCCCACTATGCAAAGCTGGGAAACCTCGTGACCCATTTATGCAAATGAGGCGAGGCATTAAAGACTGCACCTGCCAGGTAGGCTCTTCAGAGGGCACTGTCTGCCATTCAGGTTCAACAGTTCCTTTGGTTTTTAAAAGGGGCAGGTCTCATTCCCCCTCCCCTCCCCAAAAAAGGACATGGAAATACTCAAGCAATACAGTTGAAACCAAACACGAAACAAGCATTTGCAACATTCTTGATATGCAGCCAATCTACAATTTATTTGGAAGAAATGACTAAACTGTTTTATTGAATGTAATTCAAAAGCTCACACAACTGACCTTCTCAACCAGCATTTAGTGAAATTCAAGACACAAATATCACATACACTACTTCTTATAGTTAAAAAGGGTTTATTTACTAAGGCAACTTGATTTAAACCAATACACTTAAGTTATTAACCATTAACTATCTACTACTAAGAAAGCAACTACAACACAAACAGAAGAGATTATGATCTTCTTACGATTAATCCTGCTGCTCTAGTCTAGTGTCCTTTGTCTGAAAGTGCGCCCAAAAACTAAAATCAGGCTTTTCCTTTTACATACAGGCCTCACTACGTAGTCACAAGAAATGCTTCTGCTTAAGGGTTAATTATTTTAAAAGTCAGCTCTTAATCGGTCCTTTCAGATCCTCTACTTTGTCTTCTTGAGGTTGGTTAGAACCACAGTCACGGGTTGGCTAGACGGCAAGGCCTTATGATCTACAACTGAGAAGACTGTCATGGTGGTGTGGTTGAGCATGGAGCCGAGCTCACGTGCCTTGGCCTTACAGGACACCACCTGGACCAGCTCCTGCCTGAAGCGCCGGCTCACCATGCAGTAGAGCAGGAAGTTGGTGGTGGAGTTGAGGTTCTGGAGCATGTTGGCCAGGTCTCCTGCCACGTTGATGGGGAGGGAGTAGTTGTCTCTGTCGAAGGCGTCGTCGTTGTACTGGGTCCTCAGGATGCAGTAGGTGACAAAGCGGGGCAGGCTGAGCACCACGAAGGTCCCAGAGACCGTGCCTAGCAGCAGGATGGTCCTCCTCAACATGCCCCTGCTGCTGCGCCCATGCATCACACGCCGCTCCTCCTTGGTGAAGAGGTTGCTGGCGCGGCACAGATGGTGTCCGATGAGAGAGTTGAAGATGATGACCAGCACAATGGGGGTTCCACCTGAGAGGAACGTGGTTATCCACACTATCACAGTAGAGTAGTATTCGTCGCGGTAGCGGCACCGGGGAAGCGTCACATTCACCCCGTCCACAATCCTGGGGACGGGGGTACTGACGTTGATCCAGTTGAGCGGCACAGAGACCAGATGTGACACCAGGATTAAAGCCAGACAGTTGAGTTTGGTGACCCAGGGCTGGGAGAAGTGCCTCTTGGCCGTGGTGCTGCGGAGGACCAGGTAGCGCTCTATGGTGAACACCACCACGATCCATGAAGAGCTGTACAGGGCTCCGTACTGGAAGAACCCCAGGATGCCACACCACGGGTGGGAGTGCCAGAAGGGCTGCGGGAGCCAGAAGGCCAGGGTCAGATCGATCAGGATCACCCACACCAGGTAGCAGGTGTCCACGATGGCCAGGCAGCTCAGGTAAACCACGGCAGTGTAGGACATGCCGCATTTACGGAAGCAGATCATGTAGAATGTGAAGAGGTTAGCTGGAAGACAGGGACGCAACAGCTCAGATGGAAACACAACATTTGAATGTCTGGTCCTACTTATTATCAATTAATTCAATTATTATCTTTAAAATTGCATTGATTGTCACTAGGGAGCAGCAGAAGAATCCTCAAAATACAACATGTGACATAGTATCACCTTTGGAGCAGTTGAGCTTATTAGCACACAGATGACCATGTGACAAAAGTAATTCCAATACCATGTTAGCTTTTGTTTGGTCTTCACCAACCCTTGAGAAAAACCTGTTTCCCTCTTGCTAGAAGCTCCACTATTTTGTACAACATACTTTATTTTCCTGTCTTTGTGTGAGTTGCTGGGTGAGTTCTGACATGAGCGACTGGAATTCATTTTTATTTGTTTGACAAGTTTTGAGTTTAGACAGTCACAGTAGGGGAGAACGGGGTAAGTAGGCACACTTTTTACTCTACTGAGAATTGCTCATCACCTAAACATCTTTCAATAGTCATTCCTACATTACATTGAAGCTTAAAGTGTTGGCTTGAAATGTGTACCCCTCACTTTTTCTATCTTATTGTAATAAAGAAGAAATTAATCATCAAAGACACCCTTACACATTGTGACAACCAACCCCATCAAGGGGTCGGTTGTCATACACTATGGGGTTGTTTGTCACAATGTTATCTTAATGGGAATAATCTTGAAAAGAAGGAAAGAAAGTAGTACTAAATTTGAAAATGCAATTGCATTGTCAAGTTCACAAATAGGCCTATATAACTTACTGTGGCCTTGGCAGCTGGTCTAGTTTGGGATGCATCGGGTTGTTTTGATTTTGTTGCCCTTTTTTCCTTTGCATGCTAGCTGCCTTTTCCTGCTCTATTCTTTCCTTCTCTGGGGTGTCAGTGAGGATACAGCTTGACAATTTATTTCGTTATTGGGTTCCTTTTCTGGCTGTAGCCTTTGGATAACTTGTGACAACCATCCCCCTCAAAAATGTGACGACCAACCCCAACTTGAATTTTTTGCTAGCATCAAGGCCAACAACCATCTGACAACTAATTAGGTTGCTAACCACAATCTAAACTATAGCTTACCCTTCACACTTTTTATGGGTAACAAGTGTTTTGTTGTAAACCCATTCTGTAAAAGTCTAGAAGAAAAATACTGAGGAGCTAAATATGTTCAATTTGACATGAAAAACACAAACAGTCCTCTCACCTCAAATTCAGCAGTCCAACTCCAAGGAAGACTATGTAGGTGACCTCTGATCCCAATTCTGGATATTTACATACCAAAATTTCACAGACAGCGCCTTCTGGTTCCGAGATATAACGATTGTGACAACCAACCCGTGTGACAAATTACCCCGTTCTCCCCTACTGTAGCCCAGCTTGCAGACATATAAAGAGCCTAGACTGGTTACTTTATATAAGGTTATGGTAATCTTATCATCTGATCAGCCATCACCAAGTCTGTGTCAGGATCTCACACAGTGAAGTGATGAAATAAAGCCACATGTATGACATCATGATGATCCATGTCTCGTGCACTGTACTTTATCATACTCTGATAAACACACTTTAACATGCATGACTGTTTTGTATTTGAGGTTATATCCACATGATTTGGAATATTATTGATCGATTTGCTGTTTATCCACATGTGCTGTGGTATCCTGACATTAATCTTATGATGACTTGATAACTTGCTAACAGGTTACTGAATGCGTATAGTAAATGGTCCTGAAATCAAAAGCTGAAAGCAGATTGACCACTTTAACTCTAGGATAGACATTTGATTCATTGTTATTTATTGATAAGTGTAAGAAACACTTCTAACAAAGCTTCCTTATTCCAGGTTTAATTTGAGTCAGCTAGTACACACCCACACGTCAGATACATTGTGTGACGATATAGTCTTCAAACCAGTCAATAGCTTCTTTCCAATCATGACAGTTACTAAAACCTTATTTCAGAAAATGATGCAAAGTAAGTCGAAACTAATATCAACTTTCTTATCCACATGTGTGCTCTTTTTTGCCATGTGTTTCCCATATCACAGGACTAGTTATTAAATACATCAGCCGAATGTGTAGTAATGGATGAATACAGGATGCTCTGTCTGAGAGCAGCATTGGGTCATCATGACATTCTTCATTAGGACATGAGAGGAGGACAGAGAGAGCCCAAAGGGATTGATAAACAGTAATAAGTGACCTATAAACCTGATGGTGCATTGGTTACAAGCTGTCCAGATTAAACTCATTCAAGCATGAAAAGCCTAAGAGGAAGAGAGTCACACTAAAATGACAGGGAGCCTCACCTGGAACACCCATGATGCATAGCAGCGGGTAATAGATCTTCTGCACGGTGACGAAGATGGCGACGCTGTCTCCCTCCATGGTTCATTGAGCAGCGGGTCAACAGCTCACATGCTAATACCTGCAATAAAGCAATAGAGAGGTGGTAGGAGGAGGGCAGTAAGCAGGCTAACACTGGGCCAGGGGTGACTGAACCATGCATATTAGAGCTGTTTACTTCTTAGGGCTGGAGATGGGTGAAACCGGAATTCAAGATTGTTTATTGTCATGTGCACAACAATTAAAGAACAGTCGCTGGCAATGACATTCTTTAGTCTTGGGCTGCTTCAACAGTGCACTGTAAGAACCAGTAAGAGTATAAGAGAAACACAAGTAGGAAAGCTGAGACTTAAATAATAATAATAATAATAATAATAATAATAATAATAATAATAATAATACAAATAAAAGGTAAGAGAATAAGTATAAGAAATACAAGTATGAAAGCTGAGACTTAAATAATAATAATAATAATAATAATAATAATAATAATAATAAAAAGTAAGAGTATAAGAGAAACACAAGCTGAGACCTATATAACAGAACCAAATAAATGTTATAAGTAATAACAAAATAAATAATGTAAAGAAAAAGTTAAAGTATAAGATTTAAAATGTCAAAAGAATGAAATGGAATGTTCTTGAGCTGTGGCACCAAGTATAAGGTGCAGTGAACACAGTTACCAAGTAAATGAGTCAAACTAAATGTAAAGAGAGGGATAGGAATGAAATATAAAAGAAAAAACATCACATCACACACCATAATTAATAAAGCTTTGGATATATTGGAGAGGAGCATTTGGTTTGGAGTCACTAATGCATCGTCACATTTTGACGTTTGTTCATCTATGTTTGAACTTGTACTAGAGATTATAGAGCTCCTGATATGTTACAGTAAAAAAAAAAGTGAAAACAGAGGCATTGAGCTGATCACCCCAATAAACGCTGGTTAAGAGCTGATTAACGGCTTGTAAAAATAGCTGTACCAGGTTTACATATCAACTGCCCATACTGATCCACTGTTATCTCACAGCCAGATCCCTATTGTGCTATATAGTCTATCAATTGTTTGATTGATTCTTAATTTAACATGAAAACCCTTTTACAAATTAAAGAAAAAAACACTATTACACACATACAATTCTTATCATGAATTTGTACTGATACAGGTTAACAATGATCTTTATCTGGGGGAGGGGGGGGGGAATAGGAGTCTCCATGGATAAAATGAATCAAGTCAGACCTACCTGCTGTCTGTAGGAGCTCTGTGCTGCGCTGGATGTAGCTATGAAGGTGTCACACACAGGTGTCTCCGTCCATACAGGTGCATAGCAGCTGCTTGTGTGTCTCCACAGGGACAAGACTGTCAGTGATATGAAGAAGGGATGGGTGAGACTGAGGAGGAGGCAGTCACCTGACTCAGTCCATGGCTCACCTCTTCTTCCTCCGCAAACAATAACTGACAGCACAGAACAACGGACCAAAAAAAACTTACCCTGCGTTCCAAATCACATACTTTTTCTTTTTACTACACTACATACTAAAGTACAGAAGAGTTTTAGGGCCACAGGAGAGTGAAAAAAATCAGAAAGGAAGATTTTTTTTTCATTATGTAAAAAATATCAAGAATAAAGACGAATACTCCAAAATTATATTAGAGTTAGTGGGGCATTTATGTCTTTTCAGCATACTACAATCGATGTGCTTGAATTGGGACATCCTAAATCTTTTTCTGGCCCGCTAAATAGTAGGGAAGTATGGGGATTGGAACGCAGGGTTACTCTTTTTCAATTCTATCAGACTAAGATTAATGACAGGATAGCACAGTACATGTGGATAAACAGCCAGCTGTACTTTATATAAATCGATCAATAATATTCCAAATCATGTGGATTTAACCTCAAATACAAAACAGTCATGAATGTTAAAGTGTGTTTATCAGAGTATGATAAAGTACAGTGCACGAGACATGGATCATCATGATGTCATACATGTGGCTCTATTTTGTGTGAGATCCTGACACAGACTTGGTGATGGCTGATCAGATGATAAGATTACCATAACCTTATATAAAGTAACCAGTCTAGGCTCTTTCTATGTCTGCAAGCTGGGCTACAGTACTGTGACTGTCTAAACTCAAAACTTGTCAAACAAATAAAAAAATCAGTCAGTGGATGTTAAAGAAGAATATGCACCAATCAGCTTTGAGATCATGACAGACAACACACACAGACACGCACACACACACACACACACACACACACACACACACACACACACACACACACACACACACACACACACACACACACACACACACACACACACACACACACACACACACACACATTGAGATTCCCTAAATTTGTAAATTGCCTCTGTCTTGTGTGTTGTCTTGTCATGTCTCCTCTCAATAACTAAAAAGTGGAAAAAAAAAGAAGAAAAAACAGACAGCAAGGCGTGGCGGCTGGTTCTGCTGTAGAGGTGCAGGAGGGAAAGTGACAAAGCCCTGGCTCAGTGGACTATCAGTGCTCACACTCTACACCTCCCAACACTATTGATCCACTAACCAAACAGGTACAAGACAAACACAGGCCGGAGACAACAGCACAGAACGGACAAATACAGTTTGGAAAAAAAACACTCAGCTCATTGGAAGTGAATGAGGCTTCACTAATAACAGCAGCATTAGACCTTATATCACAGTGAACATGTTGCTCCACCACACACACACACACACACACACACAGACACACACACACACACACACACACACACACACACACACACACACACACACACACACACACACACACACACACACACACTGACACACACACACACAGGAGTAATAACTGTAATAATGGCCAGCATGCCGTGTACTGTAGCTGCTTCAGTGCCATGCCACTGTACATACAGGCTCACTGGCTTGGCTTTAGGCTACACACCATAATGACACTAAAGCCATCATTCATGTTCAAAGGAGCTTCATCTGTGCTTCTCCTGCTGTGAGAAAGTTCTTTCCAACAGGAGGACAGTGGGCCTTTGGACTTGTTTTTCCAATAACACCACCATTGGTCAGCGTGGGAAGCCAGTGAAGGGATCATATTGGAGCGGACCAGGGAGCACACCACAGTATATTTGGTAAACCTGAAATCCCAGAGTCGATAGGCAAAAAGTCTGCAAAGAAATCCATCGGAGAAGGACGACATTGACGGCTAAAGCTCCATGCTTCGTTATGAGCATGATGCTAAGCACTGTTCCTGCGTTCCAAATCACATACTTTTTTCTTTTTACTACACTACATACTAAAGAGTTTAAGGGCCACAGGAGAGAAAAAAAATCAGACAAGGAAGTTTTTTTTTTTTCATTATGTCGAGAAACGTCAAGAATAAAGACAAATACTCCAAAATGCAATTGGAGTTAGTGGGGGCATTTATGTATTTTAAGCATTCTACAATTGACTTGCATCTATTGGAACATCCTAAATCTTTTTCTGGCATACTAAATAGTAGGGAAGTATGGGGATTGGAACGCAGGGTGTGTCTACTTAGCACCTGTTCTCTGCAGGCGCGTCACACCTTCACACTGTCTAACATGTAGCACTGCAGGACACACTGAGGAGATGCCAGCTCTACTGACATTAACAATGGCTGAACTCCATTTAGCTGCTTCAAAGTAATATTCCATATTCACCATGAATATAGAGTTAGAGTTATGAATGTTCTACATCAGTGAATAAAGGCGTCTCCATTAAAAAGTAGTTCTACTAGTGTAGAAAACACTCTGTTAAAAGTCAAATGTCTGCATTTAAAATCTTAAAATTGACAAAAGTATAACAAAGAAAATATACTTCAATGACCAGAAGTAAACTAGTACTGTATGCAGAGAAGTCCCTATAGTGATGCATTAATGTGTGAGTAGGTTCCAGCTAGTTAAGGTGGAGCTTAAAAGCTGCTTGAACAATAACTCATCATTGATTGATTTATATCTTTTGTTAGGATCATTTTAGAATTTGAATTTATAACAGAGAGACTGCTGGGGGTGTAAAGTTAATACTTGTGTGGGTGAAAAAGTAACTTAGACACTTAGACACACACACACACACACACACACACACACACACACACACACACACACACACACACAAACACACACACAGCAGCAGCAGTTTGTCACAGTTCTTGCATAAAAACACAGGCATGTGGAAAGAAAGTGTCTTGGAAAGAGTGTAAAATGTTTATTGTTTTTTTCTGGATTTTCAAACGGCAAAAATCACTGAAATAACAAAACGAGTCATGTTAAAAAAAATGAAAATTAAAAGATATAAAGGAGGGAGGTTACCGACACCTAACTCCATTGAGCTGTACAACTGAAAGAATGAGAGCTTTCTATTGGCCACCAAAAGTCACATGTTCAAAACTCTTGACAGTCAGCCACACAGAAGTCCACATGGTCCAAACTGGTGGTACATGGTTCATTCCTTTCACACAAAATGAATTCAGTGACCACATTCACCAACACTCTCTTCTTATTCATACACAACAACCTGCAAAACAACCTGTTTTTCAGGCAAATTGTTCAATGGCTGACACACTGTTTTCAAAACTCTTAAAGGAGAAGTAAGTGATATGGTCCTTTTAACTAACCTCCTGTCAGTGACTGCAGTTAGCAGTCCCCCTCCCTCGTCCCTACGTCACCACCACATGAACACACATCCGTCTTTGTCAGATAGTGCCGCGATGGAGAGCAGCGAGTCATCGTTCACGGGCACAGAGACCCCGCCTCTTTATAGCGCTCTGTCTCCTGATTGGATAAGAAACAAGCCGGATACTCAAAATTGTATCTGGCAATTACTGCAAAGGTGAATGACTGGGAGACCTGTGTTATGAACTGTGCATACTGTTTAAGTGATTGCTGTATGAATAAAGAGTAATATAACAAGTATATTAACAAAAACAATATCACTTACTTCTCCTTTAAGAAACACATTAAAAACTAAATGTTGGATTTCTGCATTTACTGAAATGTATTGAAAACCTAAGGAGAATATTGCCAATATGTAAAATAAAATACAGAGCTTATAGCTCATTTCAGCTCAAAGCACAACACTTTTGCCAGCAGACAATTCGGAATGGAAGGGCAATAAACTCTGCTGTTTTTGAAGTAGTCTGGGATTATGTGGCATTCCTCCATGCTGCTGTATGGACAGACTGCTTTGCTGCCCTAAACCCTCCATCCACACTCTCCAATCATTAACCCCAAAGACAGTGAAGCAAACTGCTGGATTTTCACACGTTACGGTCAAATGAAAATGATGATACTGTTATTCTCTGGTGACATAGTAATGTATGTGAAATAACTCCAATCATTTTAACTTCATTGGAAAAAATTAACAGGTCACCTGGTATGAAATTGTCTCCCTGTTGTTAGTGTCTTGTAGGTCTGTGTGTGTTGCGTGTGCCTTTCTCATTGAAATACGTTGCCAGTGTTTTGCCCAAGTCAAGCTTGTTGCGAGACATGTACTGTAAGTGTAGAGTTTACACCAGTATGACTGTGTGTGAATGAATGGAACCTGGATCCCTGTAAAGTTGATCAGTTTAATACGTTGCTGAAGACTCACTTTTGTTGCATTGGCCTTTCACACAAGTTGAGACTTTGACACTCCTAACTTTTTTTTTCATGTATCTTATATATTATTTTGTATTGTATCTTGTACAGCACTTTGGTCAACTCATGTTGTTTTTAAATGTGCTATAGAAATAATTTTGACTTTGACTTAGAGTTTGGTCTTGTTGATGGATGTTGGATTTGCAGACTGTGTGGAGAGGTTTTGAACATGTGGCTTCACACACCAAAGCAACTGAAAAAAAACCCCCTGTAAAACCAGACCAGGGCCGGGTTCAATTAATAAAAAAATTCAGTGGGCTTCTTTTAGAAATCTTCAAATCTTCCCAATTTCTGTATTGAAATACGACAAGAATTGCCCCCTGAACAATACAGTACAACTGACTCTTAGAAGAGCTGAAATACAGAGCGACTATTCAAATAGTGATAGAATGTAAACCATAGAAGAAGAAGTGAGTGAGTGAGGAGGTGATGGGGGTTCCAGGTCCACTGTGCAGGGGTCCAGGATACTGACACTGTCTAAAGGCAGCCTCAGAACCACAGAACAACAAGACATATCCTCTTCTTAAAGGAACAACCTCTTTATCTTCCAGCTGGACAGAACACAACTTAAAAACCTTAAGCGAGGAGGGATTTGTTGGAAAAAAAAAAACCCTTAGACGCTCTGACATAATTTGAATGAAATGTGACATATAGCATTTGTAAAAAAGAATCCTGTTCAATACAGCATGTAGCACAACAACTAGTGCTCTGAGGAGGAAAAAGAAGAAATGCGCCAAGCTCGTCTGAAGAAGCCTCTGCAACACTATAGCAACTGACAAGTCAAGAACAAAGCAAATACTGTGCTGAGAGCAGCCCCATCCAGCATGAGCTTAACATTCATTTCTCTCCCACACAGATCAGTCTGGACTTTCTCCAATCTCTGTGGGGAGGAGCCTGTCTGTTAGTGGAAGGCAGCCCCTGATTGGTTCATGTAGTTGTCAATCTAGCCTCCAGTCAGACCAGACCCTCCCCACTTACTGCCTTGTTAGTGGAAGGCAGCCCCTGATTGGTTCACGTAGTTGTCAATCTAGCCTCCAGTCAGACCAGACTCTCCCCACTTACTGTCTGTTAGTTGAAGGCAGCCCGTGATTCGTTAGTCGTTGACGTCAACGTGGAATCGACAAATACACTTGTGAGAATGGGCCGGTCTCACGGCTAGATTGACGACTATATGAACCAATCAGAAGCTGCCTTCCGCAATGAAGGGACGAACGTTATAGGTCAGAACGCGGGCTCCGATTCCATTGACAATGCTTTTTTTTTTTAAAGGTTCCAGATTGATTTGCGATAGATAAAGCAATATGAAGCTCGTGTGAGATCAGGCTGATCTTGCTCGGCTCAAAAGCTATGGTTGTGTTTATTATTATTTTCTTTTAACACGTCATGGGAAAAAAAAAGAAAAAAAAAATATGGAGGCTAGAAAAGAGCACAGGAGCACCAGTATAATACACATACAGATGAACTGTGCCTGCTCAGGTGCTCGCCTCACATGGTTATCTTTCTTCAACATCATTATTATTATTATCATTATTATTATTATTTTGTGCAGGAGAAAATAACATCTGAAAACGAAAAAGCAAACAAATAAACTAGGACAAGCCTTTTTCTTATTTACAATTGAATACAGGTATGTCCATTGCATTGTTACAACAACCCCCAGTTCAATCCGTCCACACTCCGCCTCCTCAACTTCCCCCAATCCAGACACCAGGGGTTGTGTGTTTTTATAGGGGGGGAGAGGTGGGTTAAGTCAGTCAGTGGTGGAACTGAAATGCTTCTTCGGGGAGGAAGCTGCTGTACAGGTCCCTAAAATAATGTCCTGGCTGGGAAGGCTCCAGAGAGTTTTTTGTAACAGCACTGATTGGGTCCAGTCCTGCCCCAGCGTGAGTGTGTGTGTGTGTGTGGGGGGAGGGGGTTTAGAGGTTGTCCCCGGGCTGGTACTGAGGCTCCGTGGCTGTGAAGTAGTCCTCCAGGAAGGCCTGCAGGTACTCGAAGGTGGGCCGTTCCTCCGCGTCCTTCTTCCAGCACTGGAGCATGAGCTCGTGGGTGGAGATGGGGCAGTCCTGAGGGCAGGGCATCCTGTAGCCCCGCTCCACCTGCTCCAGCACCTCGCGGTTGTTCATGCCTTAAAAGAGAGACAGACACACGGACACAAACAGACAGACAGGCACAGACAGGCACAGGCACACACACAGACACCCAGACACCCAGACACACACACACACACACACACACATACACACACGCACACCCAGGGTGAGAAGGTTTCACCACACATGTCATTCAGTCTGATACAGCCTCAGTAAAGTTCAACACAAGCAACTTATATTACATTGAAAATGGACTATACAGTAATCACATGTGTTTCATGTATAAGCTTTACCTGGGGAGGACCTGCCAAGCCCAAATACAATGAAAGAAGTGGGATGTTTTTTTTAAAGTACATACAGTACCTTTGCACTTGTATTCCTTTATTTATTTCTAGGAGTATTTCCACTTGTACTTGAGTAAAGTCCCAGCACTTTGGCTCCAGCCCACACCTGTCAATGAGCCTGGGGATGAGCTCAGAAAAGCTGCTAGCACATGTGTTAGCATGACGCTGCTCCCCTGGGCTCATTGCGTGCTGACCTACCTCACCTTCTCCCTTCAGCACCAGCGGCCCACCAGCCCCATCTGGACCAACATGTGTTCACCCCCCCTCCCCTCTCCCCCCTCCCCTCTCCCCCTCAGTGCACTCTACGGCCCCCTCTCTTTAAGTTTCTGTCTGAGATTCAACTTGTCCCACAGCGGAGCAGCAGTAATTAAGGGCTAACTCACCCTCTGTCAGGGAAAGGAAGCTCACCCAAGCATTAAAGAACCGTTTTACTCTGGTAAACAGCAGGAGGGGGGCCGTCTGTTGTCATACAAAGAGCTGTGTGTGTGTGTGTGTGTGTGCTTAGGAAACAACTCTATATTCCCTAAAGGAGAGGGCTCTTCTTATCAGGCCACTCTATCCACGTGTCCCTAGGTGGATGAAGGTGAAAGCTACCCCCCTCACCTGGGTAAGGCACCCGGCCCTTGGTGACCAGCTCTGTCAGTAGGATGCCAAAGGACCACACGTCAGACTTGATGGTGAACTTGCCGTAGAGAGCGGCCTCCGGAGCCGTCCACTTGATGGGGAACTTTGCACCTGTAGGGACAGCAGAGATGGAGAGGGAGAGTCAGCGGGCACATTCACCTCCCCCTTGTTGGTAGCTTCAGACACTTGTCACGTGTGGTGCTCTGGTTCAGCCCTGCTTTGATACACTTGATGACCTGCAGTAAAGGTCCACGGGTCGGATTTGAACCCGCGACCACTGCAACGAAGGCCGGAGCCGATACGGTACACGCTCTATCCACTACGCCAGCGGAGCTCCCCTGCTTTGATACATCTCTGTCCCACACTAGCCCAGACACAGCTCAGTTAGTGGGGAACTCCACATATGACAAATAAATAATAATAATAATGGATTGGATTTATCTAGCGCTTTTCTAGGCACTCAAAGCACTTTACAGGGTTCCAGGTTCCATTCATTCACACACAGTCATACCGGTGGCGGAAGCGTGGCTGCCATTCTGCGCCTACGGGCCCTCCGAGCACCACAAACATACAGCAATCATACACATTCACACGAGGCAAGGTGGGTGAAGTGTCTTGCCCAAGGACACAACGACCATGACACAAGCGGCAGGGCGGGAATCGAACCTCCAACCCTTCGATCATTGGCCAACCCGCTCTACCACCTGAGCCACAGTCGCCCCAATATATAAATACAAAGCCAGATCAGTTCACTTTGGCACAAATAGATCTACATACCCTCTGTTCCAATCCCCATACTTATATACCATTTAGTATGCCAGAAAAAGATTTAGGATGTCCCAATACATGCACGTCAATTGCAGTATGCCAAAAATACATAGAGGCCCCACTAACTCCAATAGCATTTTGGAGTATTCGTCTTTATTCTTGACATTTCTCGACATCATGAAAATAAAATCTTCCTCATCTGATTTTTTTTCCTCCCATGGCCCTAATGCTCTTCTGTACTTTAGTATGTAGTGTCGTAAAAAGAAAGAGTATGTGATTTGAAGTATGTGCTTGTGTAATATTTTCCGTGACTCACTCCACACATCATATCAAAAGTATGTCCATCTACTGTGGAGCACAATGCTATGCTATGCTATGCTAAACAACAACAAGAGAGCCAGGAGACAGTCTAAACCAGGGCTATTCAATTAGTTTTGAATGGGGGCCGGTTGGTGGAAATGATCCAAAATGAGGGTCCAGAAAAAAATGCCTAAAATTGATGAGCATTACATCAATAGCTACATATACTGTAAAACACTACAACAACATAGGAGTGCATATATTGTCTTTATCAAATAGAGTTCACCATCTTATCAAAAAAAAATCCCAATTTGATTAACATAGGTTGCCTGTTGTTTAAGTGTTTAACAATCTTATCAGTTCAGGAAAACACAATAGGTTAACTCTTCAACAGCTTATCAAAATACATAGAAATAAATGTACTCTAAGTGCAACAGTTTATCAAAATACATAGAAATAAATGTACTCTAAGTGCAACAGCTTATCAAAATACAGGTAGGCCTAGGTTTACTGAGAGTGCAACAGCTTATCAAAAAAACATAGAAATAAATGTAGGCTACTCTAAGTGCAACACCTTACAGTGGTTCCCCCCAAAAATGTGTTTGTCAAGGGGTCACTGTCCAGGGTCATGGGAGGCGCGGCGCAGCCACATTTTTGGCTGTATTTTGCTCAAAGATGCCAATGCACAGTACAGAAATAAACAACTGCTTATTTGAATACAAAAAAACTACAGACACTGACTTTACAGTTGTGCAATTTTGTTTGCTATGTGAAGGTACAAATTTTGTGCAAACATGCAAAGTTCTACTGGTGCAATATTATGCAGACACACTAAATACAAATAATGGACCATACACTTACACTGTGGTACAATCGCGCCCGCAAAGCTGCATACACAGAGCAGCTGATAGACAAAAGCTTGGAGACACATGTGCACATTTATTTACTGCAGATCGCGGCCTTTCGCGCAGTTATGACCATGCAAAAGCACACATCACACATGCTAGTACATTGATTGTGCACCACTAAAAAAAAAAAAAAAATTTTTTTTTTTTTTGGGGTCGGTCGGTAGTCAAGGCGGGGGCCAGTAAATATTCCTTCGCGGGCCGCACCTGGCCCGCGGGCCGCCTATTGAATAGCCCTGGTCTAAACAGAAGTCTTGGAGATATGAAGAGCTCCCTCTGATATCAGCTAAAGCCCTTTATGACAGGAGTTTGGAATGATTCATAGTTAGTTAGTAACAATAGTAAATAGTGACACCTCTTTCAGTGACAGGCTGTAGGCTACGTGGGCTTTAAGCATCTAGTTCTAACGACATGCGCTCTCATTTCAGTGCAGTGGTACGCGCTCTGTCCACTTCGCCATCGGAGCGCCCATGTGTCTTTATTTAACTATAAGAAAAAGAGGTAAAGTTGTTGGTGTAGCGGCCCACCTTGCCGTGCGGTGTACTCGTTGTCTTCGATGAGCCGGGCCAGGCCAAAGTCAGCGATCTTACACACCAGGTTGTCTCCCACCAGGATGTTGGCAGAGCGCAGGTCTCTGTGGATGTAGTTCATCCTCTCGATGTAGGCCATGCCCGCTGCCACCTGCAACACACAGACACATACACACTCAACTGTAGGACGTACACTTTGGGCTTGGGTTTCTGAATACTGACACTGTGATCTGATGCAGGGATACATGGGGGAGAAAGATGTGCATGCCCCTTGGACCGTCGAAAGAACAACTGTATGTACTGAACAGAAATATATTATTTTTATTTTATTTTTTGGAGAGAAAAAAAAAGACTTGAACATGACTGTTCACAGACACTCTCCATCCAATCTGACGAAGCCTGAGCTGCTGTGTTTTAGCAAAGCATGTCAAAAGAAGGGCAAAAATGTCAGTCTGTAGATGTGCAAAGCTGGTAGAGACATACCCCAAAAGACTTGCAGCTGGCATTTCAGAGATAGGTGGTTCTACAAAGTATTGACTCAGAGGGGGCTGAATACTTTTGCACGCCCAGTTTTTTATTTATATAAAAAAAATTAAAACAATGTATCATTTTCACTCCACTTCACAATTAGGCGTTACTTTGTGGTGGTCTATCACATAAGATACATTTACCTGTGTGGTTGTAACATGACAACATGTGGAAAAGCTCAATGTGTATGAATACTTTTACAAGCCTATGTACATTTCTCAGAGTGTGCCATTGCTTTAGTTTCAGCCTGTGTCTGTCTGTACCTGTGCTGCCATGTCCACCAGGTTAGGCAGCTTGAGCCCTCGTCCTTCTCCGTCCTTCATGAAGTCCAGCAGGCTCCCTGCAGCACACATCAACACATGTCTGAGGTCAGGCCATCCACACAGAAGAAACTGCATATTTTAGACCCGTCACAGGGGGGGGGGGGCCCTCTCACCCCCCCCCCCCCCCTACTGAGGATTTTTGGAATCCAGCCATTACCAACCAACAGTCCACAACTGGGCTTTGTATGTTACCTCTTCTACTTCATAGCATCAACATACAATGACATTGAGTAATGATGATAACGACACAATAAGGAGACTTGAAGATCACCACAAAATACTTTGACCAAAACAACACATTGTCATTGGCTGAACCTGATCAGAGAGATGCAGATCAAAGGTTCTGTGTGTGTGTGTGTGTGTGAGTGTGTGTGTGTGTGTGTGTGTGTGTGTGTGTGTGTGTGTGTCCTCTCTGTGTCTGACAGTGTGTTTCTGTGGAGTTTCTAAATGCCAGTGTTTGTTTGTGGAGAATTGTTTTGAAGGCCTAAATCATCTTCAGTCCCTTTGATTCAAAGGGGTTCACCATGTACAAACAGTTACCATTTTACTGTTATAAAGAAACACTGTTGCCTAAATGAAAAACATTCTGCATGCATGCCTCTGCTCATGGCCATATGCTTAAATACACACAACAACAGGCACATAAAAACGCACATGGAATATCCTAAAAAAAATGGAACTGGGTTTTTTCGGGACATATCACATTGTTGGTTTTAAAATATTCAAATGATTAAGTCTCTGTAACATGTATTCATGTTATATTGGGGTTTAGAATGGCTTGGGGTGTTGTGACAAACAAAGTCATTTTAAGGAGGTGTTGTTGGTCTCCCTGTTCTGTTCAATAAAGAGATAAGGGGAAACAAAATAAAGTGTGTGATACACCATTCAACTGCTTTTTTACTTCTGCTGTTTGTGGTTGAAACACAGACCACAGTTATTTTTCCCTTCATGTCCTAACCATGAAACAAAATGTTACAAGTAAAATTAAAGCAAAGTTAAATCATCTGCATGTTGTTCACCCAGTACACCCCACCACAAGAGAAAGGACATTTGATTGAACTGTTAAGTGAGTGGTATGTACTGTATAGTATGCTTCTGCCTGTGTTGGTCTACCTTGGCCCATGTACTCAGTGACTATGTAGATGGGCTCCTCAGACACCACGGCATAGAGCTGCACCAGCTTGTCATGGCGGAGTTTCTTCATGATCTGAGCTTCTTCCAGGAAGGACTCTGGAGACATGGTGCCAGGCTTCAGGGTCTTCACCGCCACCTTAGTGGTGCCGTTCCACGTTCCTGACATACACACACGCACACACACACACACAAACACACACACACACACACACACACACACACACACACACACACACACACACACACACACACACACACACACACACACACACACACACACACACACACACACACACACACACACACACACACACACACACACACACACACACACACACACACACGCACACACACAAGCTGGCATTAGTACAGCGGGATCACACGTTCATATTCTAATGGCATCATATCAACCTGAAGTCAGACTTGACAACCCTGCAGTCTAACCTGAAGAGGTGATTGTCGGCCCAGAGTGGCGTGTAGTCAAACACAGGGGGAAAAGTCTCCCTTTGAAAGGACAACGAGGTAAACATGCAACACAGAATGAGATGCTATGGAGAGCTGCCCTGTCTTTAATTCTCATGGCCAGAGGTTGTGCTGAAGGATAATTAAATGGGTACGAGATTTAAGAGTGGACTTTGATTTGAAATGGGCTTTTAGAAGCCAGGGTCATCCAGCGGGGCTTTGAGAGGCACAATACGCCAGCCCCAGGAGCAGATAATCCTTTGTAGGATGATTAACAAAAAGCAAGCCTGTAAGCTCCTCACTGGTTGCATGCCAGTTACTGTCACATAGCACGCCAATGCCACCAATGTGCACTGCCTCAAGCTGCTGTTTTCAAAGCAGGCCTAGGATCACTGTAATCACTCCAGTAGAGTGGTACTCCATCTATCTCATTCTGTGACAGTAACAGATACATCAATATTAGTAGTGTCTTAAAGGGAAAACAGAGCCCCACAGCTAACATTTGGTCTACATGTGTTAGGGGGTTTCATTTAGGAGTTAGCTCATAAATCAGAGTAGGCTCATCTTTAGTGATGCAGCTGTACAGATTTTGGGGAGTGGGACTGTTCGGTTTGCTGGTTCCCCTGCTGGGTTGTGAGCTAATATCCCAGAGTATGCCCCTGCGTTCCAATACCCATACTTCCATACTATTCAGTATGCCAGAAAAAGAATAAGGATGTCCCAATACATACATGTCAAATGAAGTATGCCAAAAATACCCGGGTGCCCTAATACATCCAATTGCATTTTGAAGTATGGAAACCAGCATGATTAAGTATGCAGTATAGTAAAAGGGAAAAGTATGGGATTTGGAACGCAGGGTGTGTGTCAACTGGGAGTAGCCCCATCCTCCTCACCATTATCTGAGATAATGATAAGAAATCCCACCCTCATGTTCTACACTATTGAAGTAAAAAAATGGCCAACACTCAACACAAGTTAATAAGTGTCCATTTGAATAGAGTACAACATGTATAATTAAATTAGCTAGAGAGTTTGGCTGGTTTGGTTTCCATACAGCGTTTGCGCTATACATTTTATTAGAATAATGTAGCCTATATTTAGCCGATCAAATATGTCTTTTAACACTTATTTAGCATTTGCCATTTTGGACTTCCATATTAGACACTACACAGCAAAGAGAAAATGAGTATTTATGAACAGGATGTTAAAGTCTTAATTAATAGATGATGTGTAACAATCCTACAGGAATGCTGCAGAGGGATTAGATGATGTTGGTTTTATTCTTCAGTTTTGGAAATAATATAGCAAATTGTTTTCTTGGCACATTTAAGAATGCAGGAAAAATAAAGGGTTTAATAAAAATCTTTGAATTTATTTTTTTCAGGTTGGCCCAAAGTGGAACAGTAAAGGAGGGGTACTTTCTCCAGGGAGGGGAGGGGCGTTCTTACCGTAAAACACATCAGCAAAACATCCCGTCCCCAGCTTTACTTCCAACACAAGTGCGTCTCTGCTGATCTCCCAGGCATCATGACTCAAGCCCACAGTGTCAGGGATGTTGTTCACACACACGCCCGTTAAATTAAAGCACAACCCATCCGCACTCTCTACAGGGGGGGGGAAGGGAAGGCAAGGCACACAGGGTTAACTAACTGGGAACATGCACTGAGGCGACATGGAAGGGAGCCAGCCGTAGCCTTGTCAGAGCCAGAGTATCCTCACACATGTGTTTCCAAATTGTGTGAAAGGAGGGGTCAGAAAAATACAAGTAGTTCCCTGGCAAAAATCCCCCCAAACTGAGAATTATCAAAATTTCCTGCTCCCCCTTTTTTTTCATTTGAACCCCTCCCCCTCCCATTCTCTGGCCGAATTATCTGCTTGTGTTTTGGGGAGTGACTCTGGTGTCTGTGCTGGCTCAAGTGTGGTCCCTTCCATGCTGCCTCGTCCGAGTGGATCCGTACCCATCCAGACCTCCCCAAACTGCCCGTTGCCGAGGCGCTTGATGAGCTGCAGCGACTCCCTCGGGATCTCCCACACGTCTTTGGTTTTGACGGACAGGTCGGCGAGGCGGGGCATCCCTTTGTGGCAGGGGACCACCAAGCGACAGCAGAGGCCGGCCGCTCGGTCTGCACGCGCCCGCACACAGAGAAGCACACATCGTCAGCATAGAGAGAGATTGGACAGAGAGAGTTAGCCCAGGGGTTCTGCAAGGAGTGAGGAAAGCTTCAAAGCAACACAGATAGTAGAAACGAGGACAGAGACACAGAGACACAGAGCAAAGCCAACTAGACAGCTGGAAATCAAATCACTTTCCTGGATGGCACAGGAATCAGTCTAATGTGCTCCCCATCATCCTTCCAGATCATCACATCGACCGGTGTGCTGCCGGCTTGTAAAAAATCATAATTTGGCGCCACTTTAAAAGTTTAATTTAAAATCCTAACAGTGAAGTGACACATCAACATCAAGCTTCTAGTACCACTATTTTTTGGATTGGACTTGAAATCTTCAAATCTTGGCATGTCTGGAATGGAGGTTGAAAAGTATGGGCATTTATTAGGTCTGGAGCGTAGGCCTGGGGGAACTACTGAGTTGCGGAAGTGTATAGGACCAAGTTTTTATGTACTCATTGACCCATACTAAGTCATTTGAGCCTCGTATGCACACATTTGACGGTGTCTTATTCTGACTTTACAAGCCCCTCAAACTTGTTTTCAGACTAACACTATACAGTACTGCTGGATAACTTTCATTATTCATTTCAACATCAGCTGGATATGTAACTTTCTGCGACTTGTTTTTTTAACCTGCAATTATATATTCAATTGTGATAGATCACAGTGACAGATGGCCAATGGAGTATATACTTTTTTTGAAAAGCATTTTTGATCCATTAACACAGAGCACACATGCTTAGAGATTAAAGAAACAGTGTTATAGGACCCATGGAATAAGACAAATCAGATAATCAAATTCCCTTAATTTCTCTCTCCAATTGTTTTATGAGCTTTTGTAGTAAAATCAACTGTGACATAAAGATATTGTTAAAAAATTAAAATGAAACATTTAATGATTTTCTCTAATGTATATTCAAGTTATTTTTTATTTGGATCGTTTGGTCCGATCTTGCTGAATGAATACACAGTATCTCATGCTTCCACAATAACCAAGGACCAAATCATCCTACATGGGTCTTCAGGTCATGGAAAAAAGCATAGGCTCCACATTACGGCTCACTTTGGCTAATGGGCATATACGCCTCGCATACACTTCACGATAATGGCCGTAATTTATGTAAAGAGATAGCTCCTGCCGTCAGTCACTCCTCTGGTAAATGTACGTCTATGGTTGTGGTTCAACGTAAAGGCCAAGCTTGGGGACTTTATGCACCATGAGAGGCATTAACGAGCACACTTGTTTAGGCAACAGAGTGCTTCTCCAGCTGCTTCCCCTGTCTATCCTCTCTATTGGCTGTGTACACCGCTCACTTCAGCTGATGACACCATATCAAGCAGCTCTTGCTTTTACTCTGGTTGGTACGTGCTGATATGTCTAGTGAGGCCCCCCCTCCTAATACTGTAGGGACACAGTGCCCCCCCCCCCCCCGGTCCTCCTCCTGCCAGTGATAAGGCCCCAGCATGTTTGCAGGGGGCAGTAAAGATGAGATAAAGCCTGGTGTGTGTCTCACACCGTGGGAGTGTTTCAACCTACAGCCCCGGCCATCAAAACCTCATCTGGGGGCGTCTGCCTCAGCTCGCACTCAGCTCACACATCAATACAGCTCTCTCTGTTCACTCTGCTGGCTGTTATAAAAAGCTGTCAATAAGTGGAGCCCTGTCCACACATCAAAACAGACAGTGTTTGATCGAAAGGCGTGGCAGCTTCAAATGATCGAGTTCTGTGTTTGCTTTAGTAAGTTAAAAAGCCATTACTCCGGAATTATAGATTATTTCTATTTCTTTTGTTTATAGTCATTTTTTTTATGTTTTATTATAGTGCAGAGAGACAGAGATGAAATGGGGCAGAGAGGGGAATGACATGCAGAGAACGACCATGGGTTGGATTTGAACCGGGTCTGCTGCGAGGACTGAGCCTCATTGGGGTGGGGGGGGGGGGGGCTCTAACCACTACACCACGAGACTATTGCATTGTTCTTACCACATGTCCTTTAGATACAAAGTGGCTAAAGTTGCTACAGGCCTATGTGGCCACAGGTGGGAAGTACAGGATATATGACCATTGAATTGATTTTCCTTGACTCTTTTTTTTCTTCTTCTTTGACTTGTACATCGCCATACTTAAGCTTTGTTTTATTTTTCAGTAAAACAATTGAAATGTTTATATGTGAAAATGGTGGTGACTTGGTAACATGGTGTAACTGTGGAAACCTATCAATGCCAGGAAAAAACTAAACAGAAAATGTTGTCTGCAGTCATATGTTTATTAAAGAGGACCTATTATACTACTTTTCTGGTCTTAATTTCTTGTTTTACACTGCTATAGAGCAACCTGACATGAATCACATCACAAAAAACTATGTAGATTTTCGGGAAGCTCTTTCTCTTATTTTGGCGATCCAGCACGTCCTGTCAACACTTGAGTGTGTGTGCTTCGGCAATCTCCGCTCCCTCCGCCTGTGCATCGGCCATCTCCGCTACCCTCTCCCCCCCCCCCCTACTGCAAACCCCACTCCGTTGTGATTGGTTACCTTCCTTCCGGAACACTTTCAGTGGCGGGAAGCGCGAGCATGGACCTATAAGGGCGCGAGGCAGACGCGAGGCAGACGCGAACAGGGAAGTGACAGCATTACCATACATGGAAACATCCGCGTGGTGACTTCACAAAGTTACATGCGACGTCACAAAGTTACAAAGGGTAGACCGCTTTGAACACGTGACTTCTCGACTGGCTAGAATAGTGTTTAGTGCTCTGCACAGACACCCCAGACGGTCAGCAGGGAATACGTCGAAATGCATGTAAGTCATTATTTGATCATTTAGTATGGTTAAGCATGACTATGAATCATCATAACAACGTTTATAGGTCATAGAAGTCAAAAAGCATCATAGGTCCTCTTTAAGCAACTTTGTCCTTTCTAAGAAAAGTGCTTTATAAATTAAATCAATTGTAATCATTAATAAACACTTACTTATTAGTCACAATCAGTATAATTTGAAAAATAATTACAATTTCCAACATATTTGTCTTTTACTAGTGCGAGTGTGGTTTCATAAAGTCTGCAAAATGATTTAGTTATCAAACCAGAATTAGCTAACATATTATGTATGATTATATACATAACATATATATGATTTTAGCCGGGACTCTTCTACTGCTTATGCATTCACTGTTGTATTCCTAAGAGAAGGAATGGCCTATTTGTTATTAGAAATCTTACAGCATGGCTTCACATCTAATCGGCATTGAGATTTTGAAGCCAAACCGACTTTCAAGTCAAGGCCAACTTTCTCATCCCTTCATCTGATGGACATTATATAACACCAGATATGACGCTCTTTAGATCTATAAAGACATGGAAAGCAGAGGCAAGCAGAAAGCTATAAAAAAAAAGCACAAGCCCTGGAAAGAGTGGAGAGTTAATCTGACGGCTCCACACGTCAACTGGAGCCAGAGAAAATAGTAGAGGGGAGGCTTAATGTGCCATGACACAAACACACACACAGTAAAAAGCCATGCTGTTGATTTTGGGGCTTAAACATCGATAT